>NC_065513.1:44857989-44860935 GCF_006386435.1 Epinephelus moara
TCTCTCTCTCTCTCTCTCTCTCTCTCATTGTGTCATGCGGATTACTGTTAATTTATTATGCTGATCTGTTCTGTACGACATCTATTGCACGTCTGTCCGTCCTGGAAGAGGGATCCCTCCTCAGTTGCTCTTCCTGAGGTTTCTACCGTTGTTTTTTTTCCCCATTAAAGTTTTTTTTTGGGGAGTTTTTCCTGATCAGCTGTGAGGGTCATAAGGACAGAGGGATGACGTATGCTGTAAAGCCCTGTGAGGCAAATTGTGATTTGTGATATTGGGCTTTGTAAATAAAATTGATTGATTGATTGATTGATATCCTACACTATGACCTTTTTATATACTATACTATGACCTTTTTATATACTATACTATGACCTTTAGCTACATACTATACTAGGACCTTCTTTTCATACGACCCAGCTGAAGTGGCCATAACAAAAGGGAGACACACCATGATGAACGGTTAACAGAAGATATTTTTTTAGAAGCAAATCAAACCAAATTAGACCAAATTAGCAAATAACTAAATAAAAATAACATATGGGGTGTGAATGTCAGTGATATCAGTACTATGTGTGCGTACTGAATGATGGGTGTGGGAGAGTGTGTATGTGTAAGTGTTGGAGAGTGCATCAAAGCAAAGAAACTAAAACATCACCAAACCAGACCAGAGTGGTTGCCTGTAGGGAGAAGCAGAGAGTGAGTGAATGAGCGAGCACAGCTTTTATCACCTTCAGTGCACCAGGCCCAGGTGCACTGAGTTGCAATCAAGGCAGCTTGGGAGAGACAGGCCTGACAAACTCTCACAGCAGACACACCCCTGGATGACACAGGGATCATCACACTACACTATGACCTTTTTACATACCATACTATGACCTTTTGTTATATCCTAAACTATGACCTTTTTTTTTACATACTATACTATGTCCTTTTCACATACTACACAATGACCTGTTTTCACATACCACACTGTGACCTTTTTCTTTCTTAATTCATAATATACTATGACCTTTTTTTTTTTTTATACAAAGTTTTTCACTAAGGTTTTTTTGGCAACCAGTATTATAATGTTTCTTTTTTTCCTCCTCTGTAGCACTGTGAGATTGCTAAAAATGTAAAGTTTTTATTTATTTGTTAGTTTTTTGACATACTATTCTATAATATGACCTTTTATAAATTTTTATCACATTTTTTGACGTTATATTGTGTCCCTTTTTTACAGTTTCTTTGACATACTATATCATGACTTTAAGAAATACAGTATTTGTTTAATAAATAGTCTGCTGATGTAAGGAATGTCAAGATTTTTAATAAATGATAAAAAGTTGTTGCCATTAAATTATTTGTGCTGTGAGGTGTAACTTCCTGTTAGAGCTATGACGGAGTAACGCTGTCACTACACTGCTGTTGACATCAATTCAAATCATGTTTAAAAAACGTTCTTATTTAATTAGGAAATGTTCTGAAGCTGATAAAACATGTTCAGTATGTGTTGGAGCTGTTATAGAGGAACCTAAATATGAATCTACTGTAATATCAATTTCCCACAGTATGTTCAGTGTTATGATTGTTAGGTTCAGAGCTGCTGCTGCTGGACGCAGGATAAACTAATGTCGGACGTAACGGCAGAAAACAGAGAAAATGTCCCATAATGATACAACCTGCAGACAGAAACGTGTCCTCCATGTTGTTCATGGATGTGAGAGGCTGATGTTACCTTCACTGACACACCTTCATTCAGTTTATATCAAGTCTCATTTCAGTAAAACACCTGAAGGCATCAGCATCAGGTTCATGTGACAAATACCTACAGTCTCCAGGTGTTTGATTCAGATCATTCAGAAGGTAACTTTATAAGTAACATCTTCCTGAACAGTGGGATCTGATGTTTACTGACCTCCTGTCCTTCACTGAACCCAACACCAAACAACATGAGGAGACGACTCCGAACATGACGAACTGCCCCACAGGAACAAACCAACAGTCACGTCCTCTGGCAGGAAATCAAAGGATACACCTTGATAAAAGAGTTCTGAGTAACAAGGATATAAATGCACAGGTTAATAAATGGCTTTTCTTGAGAAAGCACAGGTGGTGACTTATATCAGCAGCTGATTCTCTGGAAGAACAACAGAATTTATCAGCTCAGGTGACATACGACTAAACACTGCCTGCACATACTGAGACATGTCAGCTGTCGACAGATTGAAAACCGTATAAATTTGTTTATATGTTTTTTTAAATTTGTCCAATAAGACCTTGTAGGCAAAGTCAGTAAACTTCTATATAATAAAGTCCAGAAAAGGAGCTGGTGAACTTTTTCATAATGAATTAAACAACATTAACTGACTCTGATCTACATAGCTCGAATAAGATGAAGGGAACACTAAGATCTCACATCAGATGTTGATAAATGAAGTGTAAAATCTTTACTGATGAACACTGTATAATTAGTTGAGAACAAAATGACGTAACAACCAAAATCATCGACCCACTGAGAGCTGATGATTGGCCAGGAGGAACCCAGGGCCCTCTGCACCAGCGTAAGGTCTGACAGTCGCTCTGAGGATTTCATCCTGGTACCTAACAGCAGTCAGGGTTCTGTTGGCTCTGACATGGAGGTCTGTGTGACCCTCCAAGGATCTGCCTCCCCAGACCATCACTGACCCACTACCAAACCGGTCATGCTGGATGATGTCACAGGCAGCATAACGTTCACCACGCCGTCTCCAGACTCTTTCACGCCTGTCACATGTGCTCAGTGTGAACCTGCTCTCATCTGTGAAGAGGACAGGGCGCCAGTGGTGGACCTGCCAGTTCTGGTGTTCTCTGGTGAATGATGGAGCTGCACGGTGCTGGGCTGTGAGCACAGGTCCCACTAGAGGACGTGGGGCCCTCATGCCACCCTCATGGAGTCTGTTTCTGACAGTGTGGTCAGAAACATGC
>NC_065513.1:44862140-44864432 GCF_006386435.1 Epinephelus moara
TAGAAGTATGACTAATGACTAATGATGGCAGCAGCAGCAGGAGGCATCTGGCAGGACCACGGCAGCAGCACAACCACACACGTCACGCTGTCCAGGCACCGCTGTGATATGAGTTAATCTGAGAGACAGTGGAGCACAAAGGCTCCGGAGAAGAAGCCGAGTTAGTGACATCCAGAATGGCCGAGTTAGTTGTTAAATGTTCACTGACTCTGAACAAACACAACATATCATTTAAGCTGCTTTTATTTTGAAGTGACGCTGATGACTTTTCACTTCCTTTGATGCAGGAACCCAAAATATCCTCGTACATCTCAGGTGTGGAAGTTTCCCTCAATGACTCCCAGGAGCAGCAGCTCTTAAAACAAGGCTTCACCAAAATCAAGGTTGACGTGAGTCAGGGGGTCGGACCGAACCGAAGCTACATTTGGTTCAAGACGGGCAGCGAAGCCATCACCAGGATCCAGCTCACATACATGCAGGACATGCAGCCCGGCCTGATCTCCGAGGGATACAACAAGATCGACAAAAACCTGAACCCTGGAGGTGGAGACTACATCAACCTGTGGTTCTATAGAGGTCACCTTAAGTCTGACATTCCCATTGTGGAGCTCAGCGTCACCAACAACCTGAAGGAGGAAGCCCAGATGTTTGGGCAGGGCTTTGAGAGACTGGCCTGTGATCTGACCCTGAAGACTGGAGGGAACAGGGTCTACCTATGGATGAAGAGAGAAATACCAACTTACATCTGTGACGTCACAGTCACTGATAACTTCGGTGCAGACGCAGACTACTTCCAGAAGGGTTACATCCGTATGGACAGAGGAGTGGGAGGAGCTTACATCTTCATGTGGTACCTTCAGACCACGGACGGCCAACAGGCGCTCAAAGATCTGCAGATCTCCACCAACGAAGAAGAGTACCAGCGCTTTAAAAGCCAACACTACGACCTAGTGAGCGTGAAGCTGAGTGATGAGAGCGCAGCCAACTCCACCTACCTGTGGTACAAGAGAGACGACCGCATCAGGGACCTGGCCATGATCCTCGATTCTGCGGCTGTGGTCCCGTACGAGGAGGCAGGGGTCAAGGTCATTGACAAGAACCTCGGCAAAGGTGTCGCGTTACTGTGTTTTTATTGCTGAGAGTCGTCGTGGTAACAGAGCTGGGCACGCCCACCTACCCCCGAGGAGAGACAGCTGGAGTTCAAATATTATCATTTGTTGTTAGATTCTCTGTGTCTCTTTATGATGTGATGAAATCTGTCAAAGTATCAGAACGATTCATGAATGTTGATCATCACGTCTGTGTTTGATTTAATGAATGAAATCAGTGTGATGTCACAGAGCTGATGATGTAACTGATAACCTGAAACTATCAGAGGCCTATTGATTGATTACTGTTCATCACTTCAACACAATCAAATGATTTCAAATGATTATTCTTTTCTCAATAAAATCTCATTTGCATCTGAACTGAGTCTGATTTTGCTTTAAAGTTTCACATCCTAACAGGAAATGGTTACTGAGCTTTTCAAGTGCTGAAAATATAATAGTAATAATAATAATAATAATAATAATAATAATTATTATTATTATTATTATTATAATAGTAATAATATGATGTCTTGCTAGGAACACTGAGCACTGAGCTCACAGCCATGGAGGGGTTCCTAATATTCTGATCACCTCATGGATGGAAACAGGTTTGACGTGATTTAGCCCAAGTACGACATGTTCCTGCAGCAACATAATAATAATAATAATAATAAATAAATAAATAAAATAATAATACATCAGATTTATGTAGTGGTTTTCAGGACACTCTAAGACGCTTTACAGTGCTGAAAAATAACAATGATAATAAAATAAAAATGAAAAAGGTCAACGACTGGCTCAATGAGTCTCAACTGTGTCTTAATGTTAAGAAAACAGTTTGTATGTATTTTACAAAAGCAAGCTCGACATCGGATATCAATCCTGAACTGTTTGTCGCTGGAGAACCGATCAAAGTAGTCACTGACTTTAAAGGAGCTATATGTAAGAAATCTAAAGCAAATAGTCGTAAAATCCTCCTAATATGTCGCAGAGACTAAGGAATAATGTTCATATAACATACTGATCTCACCGACAACAATAGTACAGCCAGAATATTCGCATTTAAAAAAAAAATTTATGGTCCGTAAATCATGTTTATGTTTTGAATTTGTGTTTTGGCCTGTTGCGCCACCCACCGCCGTCTACCAGTCACACAGTCAGTAGAGTCTCAGCATCAGTTACAGTTACGACTGAGCTACAG
>NC_065513.1:44865175-44867830 GCF_006386435.1 Epinephelus moara
TTATCAGCTGTGAGGGTCATAAGGACAGAGGGATGTCGTATGCTGTAAAGCCCTGTGAGGCAAATTGTGATTTGTGATATTGGGCTTTATAAATAAAATTGATTGATTGAAATTGATGGATGGATGGATGGATGTATGATGGATGGATGAATGAGGGATGGATGATGGATGGATGATGGATGATAGATGGATGGATGGAAGGATGGATGTATGAGGGATGGATGATGGATGGATGAATGAGGGATGATGGATGGATGGATGATGGATGGATGGATGGATGGATGGATGGATGATAGATGGATGGATGGAAGGATGGATGTATGAGGGATGGATGATGGATGGATGATGGATGGATGGATGGAAGGATGGATGTATGATGGATGGATGAATGAGGGATGGATGATGGATGGATGGATGGATGGATGGATGATAGATGGATGGATGGATGGATGGATGGATGGATGATGAATGGATGGATGATGGATGGATGGATGGTTGGATGGATGATGGATGGATGGATGGATGGATGGATGATGGTTGGATGGATGGATGATAGATGGATGTGGATGGATGATGGTTGGATGGATGGATGATAGATGGATGGATGATAGATGGATGTTGGATGGATGATGGATGGATGGGTGATGGTTGGATGGATGGATGTTGGATGGATGATGGATGGATGGGTGATGGTTGGATGGATGGATGGATGGATGGATGGATGGATGGATGGATGATAGTTGGATGGATGGATGGTTGGATGGATGGATGATAGATGGATATTGGATGGATGATGGATGGATGGGTGATGGTTGGATGGATGGATGTGGATGGATGATGGATGGATGGGTGATGGTTGGATGGATGGATGGATGGATGGATGGATGATGGATGGATGGGTGATGGTTGGATGGATGGATGATAGTTGGATGGATGGATGGATGATAGATGGATGGATGGATGATAGATGGATGATGGTTGGATGGATGATGGATGGATGGTTGGATGGATGATGGATGGATGGATGGATGGATGGATGGATGGATGGATGGATGGATGATAGATGGATGGATGGATGGATGATAGATGGATGATGGTTGGATGGATGATAGATGGATGATGGATGGATGGTTGGATGGATGATGGATGTGTCTCTGGTGTCTTTGTCACAAGAGGCTGCTCTCCCTGCCACATGTCCCTCCCTTTCTTCTTTCACCCCAGTTGATGCTACTCTGATCACTGAGCTAGTTACCAAAGCCAAGGCCTCCACCTGCTCCCTTGACCCCATGCCCACTGCTCTGGTCAAGGCCTGCCTACCTTCTGTCTGCTCATGCATTGTGGACATTGTCAATGCATCCCTTCAATCTGGTTATGTTCCAATCAGTCTTAAAACTGCCTCTGTCACTCCCATCCTTAAAAAGGTGGGTTTGGACCCTGTTGACCTCAGCAACTATCAGCCGATCTCCAACCTCCCTTTTATCAGCAAGATCCTTGAGAAAGCAGTTGCTGCCCAGCTCCATCATCACCTGTCCAACAATGACATCTACGAAACCTTTCAATCTGCCTACAGGGTTCACAACAGCACAGAGACCACCCTGGTTAACATCACAAATGACCTCTTGATGGCTGCTGACTCTGGTTGCATCAGTATCCTGGTTCTGCTGGACCTGACCGCAGCTTTCGATACTGTTTCCCACTCCATCCTTCTCAACCGCCTTTCTACCCACCTTGGTCTCACCGGTTCTGCTCTGTCCTGGTTTTATTCTTACCTATCCAATAGGAAACAGTTTGTCACCTTCAATGGATCCAGCTCTCACCCTGCCCCAGTTAACCAGGGTGTGCCGCAAGGTTCCATCCTTGGCCCCCTCCTTTTCACCATATACATGCTCCCGCTAGGCCAGATCATCCGCCGCCATGGGTTGGATTTCCATTGCTATGCTGACGACACTCAGCTCTATCTCAGCACATCACCTTCCACCCAGTTCCCTCCACAGTCCCTCATTGATTGCCTTCATGAAATAAAAATCTGGATGACCACCAACCTGCTCAAACTCAACAGCCAGAAAACTGAACTCCTTGTTGTTCCTCCCAAGACTCTGCTCCGTGGGGCTGGAGATCTTGTCCTCACTGTTGATGGCTCCTCAATGTCGCCGTCCTCTGAGGTTCGCAACCTGGGTGTCACCTTGGACTCCACTCTTTCTTACGACACACACATCACATCCGTCACCAAATCAGCTTTTTTCCACCTCAGGAACATCTCCAGACTCCGACCTTCACTCCCCGACTTGCTGAGACTCTAATACACGCCTTCATCACCTCACGTCTGAATTATTGTAATGCCGTTCTTTACAGGGTCACCAATAAAACTCTTGGCAGACTCCAACATGTTCAAAACTCAGCTGCCAGGGTTCTCACTCGCACTAAACCTTGGCAGCACATCACCCCCACTCTCAAACAACTGCACTGGCTTCCTGTTAACTTCCGGATCACCTTCAAACTTCTCCTGCTCACCTACAAATCTCTGCACACCCTTGCCCCTCAGTATTTAACAGACCTCCTTCATGTTCACCACCCGTCCCGGAACCTGCGATCTGCGGACTTGGGCCTCCTTTCAATTCCTCGTACTAGAAGGCAAACCTTTGGGAGCAGGGCCTT
>NC_065513.1:44868961-44874403 GCF_006386435.1 Epinephelus moara
GATAGATAGATAGATAGATAGATAGATAGATAGATAGATAGATAGATAGATGGATGGATAAATGGATGGATGGATGGTTGAATGGATGATGGATGGATGGATGGATGGATGGATGAATGGATAGATAGATGGATGGATGGATAGATGGATGATGGATGGATGGATGGATGGATAGATGGTTAAATGGATGGATGGATGGGTGGATGGATGGTTAAATGGATGGATGGATGGATAGATACATGGATGGATGGATGGATAGATGGTTAAATGGATGGATGGATGATGGATGGATGGATGAATGGATAGATAGATGGATGGATGGTTAAATGGATGGATTATGGATGGATGGATGATAGATAGATAGATAGATAGATAGATAGATAGATAGATAGATAGATAGATAGATGGATGGATAAATGGATGGATGGATGATGGATGGTTGAATGGATGATGGATGGATTATGGATGGATGGATGGATGGATGGATGGATGAATGGATAGATAGATGGATGGATGGATAGATGGATGATGGATGGATGGATGGATGGATAGATGGTTAAATGGATGGATGGATGATGGATGGATGGATGAATGGATAGATAGATGGACGGATGGTTAAATGGATGGATGGATGGATGGATGGATGAATGGATAGATAGATAGATAGATGGATGGATGGTTAAATGGATGGATGGATGATGGATGGATGAATGGATGATGGATGGATTATGGATGGATTATGGATGAATGGATGGATGGTTAAATGGATGGATGGATGATGGATGAATGGATAGATAGATGGATGGATGGTTAAATGGATGGATGGATGGATGGTTAAATGGATGGATGGATGGATTATGGATGGATGGTTAAATGGATGGATGGATGATGGATGGATGGATGGATGGTTGGATGGTGGATGGATGGATGGATGGTTAAATGGATGGATGGATGATGGATAGATGGATGGATGGATAGATAGATGGATGGATGGATGATGTTAAATGGATGGATGGATGATGGATGGATGGATGGATGGATGATGGATGGATGGATGGATGGATGGATGGATGATGGATGGATGGATGGATGATGGATGGATGGATGGATGATGGATGGATGGTGTAGTCCAGTAGAGCTGATGATGGAGGTCTGAGGACACATGAAACTACAACACACAACAAGGAGCCTCCATCTTCTTCTTCTGTTTATTAACAAACATCAACACAGCTGATGACATCACAATCTACAATGCAAACAGCCAATCAGCTGCTGCCATCACATCAGTGTGTGTGTGTGTGTGTGTGTCAGAGTGTGTATCTGCTGTCTCCAGTGTGTGTTCCAGGTGTGTATTTCACTCAGTTGTCTTCGTTTGTCGTCGTCTGAACGAGACAACTCCGACCTGACCATCTGCTCGAACCGCTGACACACACACACAAACGCGCACACACACACAGACACACACACAAACACACACGTTAATCACGTTAGCTTACATTATGTGTGTGTGTGTGTGTGTGCGCGTGTGTGTGTACCTTCACAGCAGCGTCTCTCTGCTCGATGACAGCCAGATGTCCCAGGGTGCACCTGGTCGTGGTGATGGATGATGTCGTTGCCATGGTAACACTGGATGGCAACAGGTACGGGATACCAGGCCAGGTCCTGACCCACACACACACACACACACACACACACACACACACACACACACACATATACGCTCTGATACTGTGAAGCAACTGGAGGCTTTTACTGTGAAGGAGCTTTGTTGTGATGATGTCACAGCTGTGACGTCAGATGTTACCTGCTGACTGTGTAGGGTTTCCGTCCTGTTTCAGCTCCCGTCTCAATGGTAACAGCGGTGTCTTGGTGCTTGTGTGCCTCCGTTTCTATGGAAACACAAACAGGAAACAACTGAATGACTTGAAGTGAAAGCTCAGAACCTGAATGTTACCTGAATGTTTTCTGAATGTTACCTGAATTCTCCTCAGATTGAGGAGGAGCAATGTGGTTTTCGTCCCAGACGCGGAACCGTGGACCAGCTCTTTACCCTCGCCAGGGTGCTGGAGGGGGCATGGGAGTTCGCCCAACCAGTCCACATGTGTTTTGTAGATTTGGAGAGGGCTTACGACTGTGTCCCCAGGGGCATCCTGTGGGGGGTGCTCCGGGAGTATGGGGTTGGTGGCCCTCTGCTAAGGGCCATCCAGTCCCTGTACCGAAGGAGCATGAGTCTGGTTCGCGTGGCTGGCAGTAAGTCGGACCTGTTCCCGGTGAGGGTTGGACTCTGCCAGGGCTGCCCTTTGTCACCGGTTCTGTTCATAACTTTCATGGACAGAATTTCTAGGCGCAGCCGAGTGGTGGAGGGTGTCAGGTTCGGTGATGGGAGGATCTCGTCCCTGCTTTTTGCGGATGACGTGGTCCTCCTAGCTCCATCGAACAGTGACCTCCAGCTCTCGCTGGGGCGGTTCGCAGCCGAGTGTGAAGCGGCTGGGATGAGAATCAGCACCTCCAAGTCTGAGGCCATGGTCCTCAGCCGGAAAAGGGTGGATTGCCCACTCCAGGTCGGGGGGGAGGTCCTGCCTCAGGTGGAGGAGTTTAAGTATCTTGGGATCTTGTTTACGAGTGAGGGTAGGATGGAGATTGACAGGCGGATTGGGGCGGTGTCAGCAGTGATGCAGGTGCTTAACCGGTCCTTTGTGGCGAAGAGGGAGCTTAGCCAGAAAGCAAAGCTCTCGATTTACCGGTCGATCTACGTTTCAACCCTCACCTATGGTCACGAGCTCTGGGTAGTGACCGAAAGAATGAGATCGCGAGTACAAGCGGCCGAAATGAGTTTCCTCCGCAGGGTGGCTGGGCTCAGCCTTAGAGATAGGGTGAGGAGCTCGGACATCCGGGAGGGACTCGGAGTAGAGCCGCTGCTCCTCCACATCGAGAGGAGCCAGTTGAGGTGGTTCCTTACATCTGGTAAGGATGCCTTCCGGACGCCTCCCTTGGGAGGTGTTTCGGGCATGTCCAACCGGGAGGAGACCCAGGACACGCTGGAGGGACTACATCACCCGGCTGGCCTGGGAATGCGTCGGGGTTCCCGCGGAAGAGCTGACGGAAGTGGCTGGGGAGAGGACTGTCTCGGCTTCTCTGCTGAGGCTGCTGCCCCTGCGACCCGGACCCGGATAAGCGGAGGACGACGAGTACGAGTATGAGTACGAGTACCTGAATGTTTTCTGAATGTTACCTGAATGTTTTCTGAATGTTACCTGAATGTTTTCTGAATGTTACCTGAATGTTTCCTGAATGTTATTTGAATGTTTTCTGAATGTTACCTTGTAGATTTCTGAATGTTTCCTAAACGTTACCTGAATGTTTTCTGAATGTTTTCTGAATATTATTTGAATGTTTTCTGAATGTTACCTGAATGTTTTCTGAATGTTACCTGAATGTTTCCTGAATATTATTTGAATGTTTTCTGAATGTTACCTTAAAGATTTCTGAATGTTTCCTGAACATTACCTTCAGGTGTGACCAGGAGGTCGAGCTGAGAGAGCAGCTGCTCTGTGAGAGACGCCAATGATGTGACAAACTCCTCCCCTCTGGCTCGCACACACACCTGGACACACAAACACACCTGTTACTGACTCCCTGCTGCAGGTCTGACAGGTACTGATGTGAACAGGTGTCTCACAGACTCCGCCCCCTCCTACCTGTAGTTCCTGGTGTGTGCTGCAGACGGCACTGTGCAGCTGCTGCTGTCTTAACTCCTCTCTGCTGTTCAGACTCTGAAACTCGTCATTTCTGAGAGACACTCTCAGCTGACGGATATTCACATGCTGAGGATGGACAGGTGAGGATAGACAGGTGAGGACAGACAGGTGAAGACAAACAGGTAAAGACAGACAGGTGACAATGTCTTCAGGTGAGACCTTCTGCTCCTCGCTGGACGCCAGCATCTCCTCCATCTTCAGTCTGACTCTGCCCACCTCCTCTGTAAGCCCCGCCCCCTGCTGTCGCTCATGGTTACTGATCAAAACTGCAGGTAAAGAGTGAAGCAGCTCCTCGAACATGGACAGCTGAGTCTCCAACTCTGAGACCAACAGACAGGTAGAGACAGACAGACAGGTTGAGACAGGTAGAGACAGACAGACAGGTAGAGACAGGTAGAGACAGACAGACAGACAGGTTAAGATAACATGTCAGTGTGTGTCTTGTCCTGGTGGTTGCAGTGATCAGTGGGGGTCGCCTCCACATACTTGTTTCCTAGCATGATGAAGCCATGACCCGCCCCACTCTCCCCCCGATTGGCTGACCAATCCAACCAATCAGGGGGAGAGTGGGGCGGGTCATTCCTTCGCCATCCTAGGAACATGGAAAGTTGTGTCTCCTACCCTCTCTGCTTGTGCTCAGAAACTTCCTGGTCTGTTCCTGGAATCCCAGCAGCCTCTGCTGCATGCTGTCAGCCCATTGGTCCAAACTGTCAGGAACCAGGAAGAACTTGCTGAGACCACAACGATCGCAGCGGTAGAAGTCCTGACAGACAGACAGACAGACAGACAGACAGACAATTTCATGAAAGCTGAAATGAATCCATGTCCCTGTCAAGATGCTCCACAGACAGTGTGTCTCTGTTACCTTGGCAACCTGCAGGAGGACATCACTGGCTTTCCACAACACAGAGTTCAGGGTGGAGCTGAGGGAGCTGAGACACAAACACATAGGTGATCGGAAGGTGATCAATATATTGACTGTCAGGTGATTGACAGGTGATCAGCAGGTGACTGAGAGGTGGGACTCACTGTGGGTTCTTCTCTGGTTCTGCTCCAAAGACCTGGAACCTCCTGTTAGACCTGGCTGACCTGCAGCTCCTCTTCACACTGACACACAGGTTAAAGACATTGACTATAAGCCCAGAGTTCTGACTGACAGGCTGCTTTACCTGTGTGTGTGTGTGTGTGTGTGTATGCGTACCTCAGTGTGTTGACAGACTCTGTCCCTCTCTGTTGGACATGTGGGACAGTTGGACTCTGACCTGTGGACACACAGACTTCTGTCAGTCTGTCAGATTAATCAGGTCCAAGGTTTTATATTTAGACATGTTTTTAATGAGAGTCTGACTCCATCTGATCATCTGCTGATCCTGGTCCCATCTGATACACCTGTTCCACTGTCATGGGCTGGTTAGCATTGTTGCCTCAAAGTAAGAGGGTTCCTGGTTTGAACCCTGAGGTGGGGGAGCTCTTCTGTGTGGAGTTTGCATGTTCTCCCTGCGTTAGCGTGGGTTTCCTCCAGGTGCTCCCACATGATCTCCCTGCGTTAGCGTGGGTTTCCTCCAGGTGCTCCCACATGTTCTCCCTGCGTTAGCGTCCCTGCGTTAGCGTGGGTTTCCTCCAGGTGCTCCCACATGTTCTCCCTGCGTTAGCGTGGGTTTCTTCCAGGTGCTCCCACATGATC
>NC_065513.1:44874903-44875780 GCF_006386435.1 Epinephelus moara
ATTCATCGATATAAATGTTGAAGAGGGTGGGACTCTCTCTCTCTCTCTGTCTCTCTCTCTCTCTCTGTCTCTCTCTGTCTGTCTCTCTGTCTGTCTCTCTCTCTCTCTGTCTCTCTCTCTCTCTCTCTCTGTCTCTCTCTCTCTCTCNGGACTCTCTCTCTCTCTCTGTCTCTCTCTCTCTCTCTGTCTCTCTCTGTCTGTCTCTCTGTCTGTCTCTCTCTCTCTCTGTCTCTCTCTCTCTCTCTCTCTGTCTCTCTCTCTCTCTCTCTCTCTCTCTCTCTCTCTGGTGTGCAGGAGTCTGACTGCAGCTGCTATTAATCTTCAATCTTCTCCAGGCTCTAAAACCAGGCTCCGACTTCAGCACGCTGCCAGATCGTAGACTCTGCTAACCAGTCAGTCACGTTCAAGCCACTTTGTTACTCCTTCACTATTGACTCACTTGTTACTACCACAGCATTCTCCTGGTTTGACTCCTGTCTCCTGCTCCACTCCTTCTCCACCTGTCAACCATCTGGAATCACGTCAGCTGTCCCCTACACTGAAGCACCTGCTCACCTGAGAAACCACCAGGATCTCATCTACTCCGTTCACCACTCTTGAACCTCTCGGCCAACTCCCCTGCTCCACTTCCCTACCTCAGACTTTTGACTCCCAGTACTCCCCCAGTCAAATATTTACTAATAAATCACTGACTCCTGCTCCCAGTCTGAATCTCTGCCTGCAATTTGGTTCACTAGACTAGTTCCTTAACGTATATATATCTCTCAAGCCTTTGTGCTCCCCAGTCCCACAGGTGGTATGGCAGCTCCTCCTGGACAGCGTGACGTGTGTGGTTGTGCTGCTGCCGTGGTCCTGCCAGATGCCTCCTGCTGCTGCT
>NC_065513.1:44875904-44885018 GCF_006386435.1 Epinephelus moara
TGATCTGTTCTGTACGACATCTATTGCACGTCTGTCCGTCCTGGAAGAGGGATCCCTCCTCAGTTGCTCTTCCTGAGCTTTCTACCGTTTTTTCCTGATCAGCTGTGAGGGTCATAAGGACAGAGGGCTGTCGTATGCTGTAAAGCCCTGTGAGGCAAATTGTGATTTGTGATATTGGGCTTTATAAATAAAATTGAATTGAATATTAAGTACTGTTAACATCCTGTATCCATCACACTGGTACCTGCTCCTCTGTTATATTCATGATTTATATGAAGACTAAACATCCAGTGACCAAACACACCTGAACTGTTACAGTGGAAACACTGGAGTTCTGAGGGACAGACAGAGACAGACAGACAGACCGAGAGAGAGAGGGACGGACAGACAGACAGATGGACAGACAGACAGGTACCTGTGCCTTGATTTGAACTCGTGTGCTGCTGCTGATCTTCTGGATCTCCTCCGTGAACTCCAGCTCAGACCTGAGCAGGGACAGTTTCTCCTCCATCCGTCTAGATGCCTCCTTCACCTGTAGGAGGAGGGACAGGTCAGTTTGAGGGCGAAGCTCTGAGTCTGTAATCAGTTTGAGTCTCTGTTAAAGATCAGACCTGCTGTAAACTCTGAGACTCAAACAGCTCCAGCTCAGAGAAGATGGACTCCTCTGTCACCCTCATCTGTCTGGTCTCCTCCTTCAGCCTCCTCTGGAACTGCTTCACCTCCTGAGGAGCAAAGTCTCCTCCTTCACTGAACAGCCTGAGGGAGGACAGATGTCAGGTGACTCTTTCAGGTGACCCCTGCAGGTGACTCCTGCAGGTGACCCCTGCAGGTGACTCCTGCAGGTGACTCCTGCAGGTGACTCCTGTCAGGTGAGTCCTGCAGGTGTTCCAGCTGTTACCTGAAGGAGGTGAGGAGGTGTGTCGTTTTGTTTCTGACCTCCTGCAGTCTGAGCTGGACGCTCCATGTGAAGTACGTCTGAATCTGCTGGGTGTCTTTAATATGTTGATCCAGACAGTCCTGCAGGGCAGAGCTAACAGCCTCCAGCCTACAGTGACAGACAAACAGACAGACAGGGTGTAGTAACACAGTGTAAACAGAGTGTCAGCTGACCATGGATCAGTCGTTACCGTTGACGGCTGTCAGCTGACTGGTCATCCTCCTCCATGTTGGATAGACTGACAGTGAACTCCTGGTTCCTCCTGCTGACGGAGGTCTGCAGCTCTCGCAGCTCCTCCCTGCAGGATTCCAACACAGCTGACACCTCCTCACAGTGAGTGTCCACCTGCTGTCTGTGGAGCTGCAGCTCAGCTAACACACACACACACACACACACACACACACACACACAGCGTCATGTGTTATTGTACGATGTGATTGGTATCGTTTGTATTGTCACCATGGTGACAGTATTTTTAAATCCACACTGACTGTGACCTGCACTCAGCATGTCTGTTCTCAGAAGCAGCTGTCTGTCAGCAGGAGCTCCTGCAGAGCTGAGAGGACAAAAAAACAGACAAACTGTCTTCACCAGGCTGACTGACAGCAGACAGACAAACTGTCTTCACCAGGCTGACAGACAGCAGACAGACAAACTGTCTTCACCAGGCTGACTGACAGCAGACAGACAAACTGTCTTCACCAGGCTGACTGAGAGCAGACAGACAAACTGTCTTCACCAGGCTGACTGACAATAGACAGACAAACTGTCTTCACCAGGCTGACTGCCAGCAGACAGACAAACTGTCTTCACCAGGCTGACTGCCAGCAGACAGACAAACTGTCTTCACCAGGCTGACTGACAATAGACAGACAAACTGTCTTCACCAGGCTGACTGACAGCAGACAGACAAACTGTCTTCACCAGGCTGACTGACAATAGACAGACAAACTGTCTTCACCAGGCTGACTGACAGCAGACAGACAAACTGTCTTCACCAGGCTGACTGAGAGCAGACAGACAAACTGTCTTCACCAGGCTGACTGACAACAGACAGACAAACTGTCTTCACCAGAGGTGAACTGGTTGATGGGTGTAACTTCCATATTTGAGTAAATGCATTAAATTCTTATAAAGTACTCCAGTACTTTAAAAATAAAAAGTCTGAAGTAAGAACAGGAATGTAAAATGGCCGACAACAGAAAACAAGAGCAGTTTGGAATTCATTTATTGAACCAGGTTTTAATTAGCCCATTAAACCATAAACTGAAGGGTAACATGAGAAAAATCAGCTAACTTTCTGTTGCTGCCGTTAACATTACGCAGGTTAGACGCAGCTCTGAAGGAATGTCACTGAGCTCAGAGTCAGCTTGCCATCTGCCCATTAGCACGAGCTAACACAGCAGCGGTGGCTAATGTCCTACACCAAAGAGTTTAACTTACCAGTCCCGACAAACTCACACCAACACTGAAACAGCTCAACTGTTGTTAAACTCATTAATAACCTTTAGGTAAAGTTAGCAGTGTGATGCAAACAGCTAGCCCTGTAACTCTGTGTGTGTGTATGTGTGTGTGTGTGTGTGTGTGTGTGTGTGTGTGTGTGTGTGTTACCCAGTCGTTGTTGGTATATGTGGTTCTCGATGTGTTCGGGGTTCAGCTGCTGCAGTTGGACCTCCTGCTCCAAACGCACCACCTCCTTCCTGTCTGTAACCGTGGCAACGCCCCAGCTGAGTACATCATGGAAACGCTGCTCCAGGTGATCAAAGAACAGAGTCCTCATCCTGGACATCACACACACACGGTCAGGACGCTCTTCTGTCGCCATGGTGATGTGTTTGTGTGTGTGTGTGTGTGTGTGTGTGTACCTGTTCAGGTTGTCTGTGAGCAGCTCCACAGGAAACAGACTCAGGTGAGTTTTCTGCTGCAGGTTGAGGGTGGGGCATCTGAAGGTGGGGCCACTATAGGTCACACCACTGGGTGATGTAAATGTGACATCACTGCTGGTGTCACAGAGATCCAGGAGAGAGGACTCCGCCTGCACAAACACACACACACACACACACACACACACACACACACACACACACACACACACGTGTTTGTTCTGGACCAATCAGATTTTGGATCGTTGTTGATCGATCATTGATCAATAAATCAATAATCTGTTTTACGTTTTACGATTCATTATCTTGGAAATGTAATGGCATACCACTCACTTTGCTTTTTTTCTCTCTCTCTTTTCTTAGGCTATTCTCTTATAGTTATCTGTGTACTTATTTCTCCAATGCGCTATTGTGACTTGTTTTACTTGTTGGGTGTTACCTGTATTGTTGGGTGTTACCTGTATTGTTGGGTGTTACCTGTATTGTCCTGTCTTTGTTGTAACTGGCCTGTTTTGGGCGGTTATTTGTGAAATGTTTGGTGTATTGTTTTGTAATTTCATCTGTTTTTCGTTGTTGTATCAGAGCCCCTCGAAAACAAGATGATGCATCTCAAGGGGTTTATCCTTAATAAACTTTGAATAACAATCAGAATTTCACCTCAGTCAGCCTATCCTGAGAGGGCTGGGCGGGGTCAGTGTCATTCTGACATCTGATTGGACGACTCTGTGTCGTCTCCTCTGGTTTCTGTGTTTCAGCTCCGCCACTGGTTTCTACACAAACAGACCAGTTCAGACTGGAACAAACCACTTTAACACCAGGACCAGTTTATCGCTGACCACAGACTGACCTGACTGGGTGGAGAGGGCGGATGATGGGTGGAGCTTCTGCAATTCTTCTGGACTCTGAGGAGGAAGATCAGTTTATTATTGTCCGCTCACTGTTTACTCCAGAAAGAGTCCTTTAATCAGGAAATGAGTTAGCATGTTAGCATGTTAGCACTTTCAGTTCCCTCATCTTGAAATCAATGTGTTTTTGATTTGTTTGTTTTTGTTTGTCACAGAGAACTAACATCTGTTAGCTCATCAGTGTGGACACATGACTGTACTATAACTGAGAGATGGGGGCTGGTTTGTTGCCATGTTTACCGGTTTGTAGGTGTGGTCGAGGTGGAAGAAAGAGCTGAGGCTGCTGCTGTAGGAGAGGAGCTCCTCCAGGAGGACTGAAGGGAGACGATGCAACACCTCCCACTGATCAGAGACACACTGTCCACAGCTGCGTGCGCGCACACACACACACACACACACACACACACACACACACACACACACACACACACACACACACAACGTCATGTGTTATTGTACGATGTGATTGAAACTCTACACCTTCACATTAAAAGCCTTATTTCTGTTTCTCCACCTAAAATAAAGTCTGTAGATATTTGAACTGATCTGAGAGCTGAATGTTTGATCCCTGCAGTCACACACAGTGGAGGCTAACTCTACATTAGCATTAGCATTAGCATGTGTCCTGCACTACCTGGATTTGACATCTTGCAGGTAGTGGACAGTTTTGTCCAGAGACCTCTTCAGAGCCTCCTCACTGCCCTCCTGCCGGAGTCGTCTCAGCAGGTCGTCCAGACGCACCTTCTTCCTCTGACAACACAACAGCAAATCATGGGAGAGCCGCCAACCAGCTGACACATACCATTTCAGGGGCTCACCTGTGCGTGTTGCTGTGTTCAGACTCACCTGTATGTGTTGCTGCTGTGTGTGTCTGAGGTCGTCCAGGTGTTGTTGTAGGTCTTCCTTCTTCCTCTCTAACCTGTGGTTGTGTGTCTCCCATTGCAACGCTGCTCCTTGCATCACAACAAACACACACCTGCTGATATTGAAGGCGTGACGGGCCACAGAGTCACAACACAGCTGCAGACAGACAGACAGACAGACAGACAGACAGACAGGTCAGGTTACAGGTGTTGAGTCGGTGAAATGTGAATTCTCAGAGAGGTCTGTGTGTGACTGACATCTAAAGCAGCCAATCGCTCTTCATCTTGTCTCTGGTGTTGTCCAATCAGAATGAGGAGCTGAGAGCTGACGATGTTGTTCACCTCCTCCTCAGCCAGCTGCAGAGCAGAAAGCGCCTCCTGCAGGAGACCATGATGAAAACAACAATAATAATAATCAATACCAACACCTCCTCATGTGACCTGAACTGACACCAGGTCAGATTTTAATATTTGCCTCTCGGACCGTTGTCTTTCAGTCTGTGACTGAAACAGGTCTGTGTTATTTAACCTAATGTGATTTATTATCAGATAACTTCATATTTAACACAAACCCCATATGAATCTTAAAAAAAACTAGCTGCAGCATCTGGCACGTTAAATGGAAACGGACCCCCCTCATGGAGCCAGACCTGCAAGGGGAGCCAGCGAGCATCTGGTGGCCGAGCCTTGATCCGCAGGGCTCAGCCGCCACACCCTGAAAGAACAACACACTCACAGGGACGGGCGTTGGGGTAATGTGCAGCGTGAGCTGGGCGGCAGGTGAAGGCGGGGATATAAGCGTGCTGACCCCTGGAATCACAGACTGGCTCTGAGGATGTGAAACATCACCTCTCTGGTGGGGAAAGACTGGGGATATTGTTGAGAGGTGGAAGAAGCACTTTGAGGAACACCTGAACCTGACCAGCACGTCCTCTGTGGAGAAGGCAGAGCCTGAAGACTCAGGGAACTCTCATCCAGAGTCTCTCCTGGCCGTGGACCAGTGGACCAGTGGACCAGTGGACCAGCTCTTTAATCTTGCAAGGCTGCTAAAGGGGGTAATGGGAGTTTGTCCATCCAGTCATCCTTGTCTCTGATTCTGTTTGTGATATTCATGGACAGGATCCAGTGGCCGAAATGAGTTTCCTCTGTAGGGTGTCTGCCCTCGGGATCCTCCAGGACGAGCTGGGAAGTGTCGCTGAGGAGAGGGATGTCTGGAGTACCTTGTTAAGCCTGCTGCTCCTGAGACCCCGATAAGATGATGAGGATGGACGGATGATCTATAACTTACTATGATATAATTTAATCTAGTATATCGAACTTTCATAGATTAAAATACAACGTGTGTTTGTTACCTTACAGCGCTCCACCTCAGCCAGTCGATCCTGCCACTTCTGTTCATAACAGCACCGCAGCTGATGGAGGAAGTCAGTGTGGAGACTGTCTGAACACACACACACACACATACACACACATACACACATTGATGTGAAGAGGCTCCACAGTAAAATAAACAGGTGGATGGAAACACAAACACAGGTGTGTTACCGATCTGTTGATTGACGGCTGTCAGCTGGTTGGACCAATCAGAGACCAGAGCAGTGGAGGGCGGGACCAGAGAGCTGAAACACAGACACTGATTGGATGTCTGAACCAAACAAACTGAACCAATCAGAAGACAGAGTCTCTGTTGTTACCTGATCTTAGAGATGATGTCATCACGTTGTCCTGTCAGGTCTCGCATCACCAGCTGACCTGAGACCAGCTGACCTGAGACCAGCTGACCTGAGACCAGCTGACCTGAGTCCAGCTGCTGCTCCTCGTCACTGCAGCAGAGCCTCCTACAACAAAAACACAGCTGACACAAACTGCAGTACGACAGTGTTTCTACTCACACTGCTGCATTATCATCGGACCTGTCTATAACCTGGTTCCACCCACCTGAAGCGGTCTATAACCTCGGTGACCCGACTCCTCCTCCAGCGGCTCAGACAGTCCTCCCAGTGCAGGCGGAGGAGTGACTCCTGCTGCAGGTTCTCCTCCTGAAGGAGTAGCAGCAGACGAGCCACACTGCGACGGTTTGCCAGGAGAGACTGATTCAACATCTGGGACACAGAGAAGAAGTGTGATGGTCAGAGGTCAGGGGTCAGGGGTCAGTAAGGTCATCACCCTGCAGAGCCAGAGAGCAAACGTTTTAAATGTGCTCATGCGTGAGTTTGAGAGGGCGGGCTATCTGTCAATCTTTTTTTAATGTGGCCAATCAGAGGCTCACAATCCCCTGTCAGTCAAACACTTACAAGGTTTTATTTCAGCCAATCACTTCACAGCAGTGGGAGGAGTCAACATTTCAACTAGCTAGCTATGCTAGCGCTAGTTAGCATCTGTGTATCAACTCCCCGATCATAACAGGAAATAGTAACTTCAACCACTGCTCATTACAGGAGGCCCACCGTGAGATAACGTGTTATGTGTTTGAATTATTGGACAGTTAACGGACAATGGATTTGAATGAATTTCTAAGTTAGCTACTGTAGCTAGCATGCTAGCTTAGTTAGCTGTAAATTCATCTGTTTTCACTTTTAAATGATTTAAAACGTTGCCGTGTGTTGATACTCTGTCGAGGGTTAATGTTGGAAAGGATGTTTCGGAGGGACGACTCCGTCTGTCTGAGGACAGGGACACAAAACCTCCAGGGACAAAAAAGACAGAGTCCATGTCTCCACATCCAGGGGTGTGGACACTAGAGGAAAGCCGACAGACCCCGCCCACTGACGTCCCGCCCTCCCTCTGGTTCTTGTAGTGGAGGAGCAGATCACAGTCTGGGTCAGCAGGTCTGATGGAGGCTGTTCAGGAGCTCAGAGTCAGGACGCTTGTCTTATTTGCTCTCTGGGGGTTTCATGTCCCTGTCCTCAGGACGGACGGTCTTGTCCTCCGGATCATTTCAGCACTAATCCAAGACAGACGGCAGACGGAGATGTTTTTTAATCAGCATATTAGAGTGTAAACTTTTCATAGAGCTAACGCTGCAGCCTGAAACAAACATGAATGATCCATCGTCTGTTTGATCATCTGAACACAGAACACGTCTCCTCTCAGAGCTCCTAAAATGATCCTATGTTCTGTCATGATCCAGGATCCAGGAGCTGATCAGGAGACAGTGTTAGCTAACGAGCTAGTGCGCTAGGTAGCAGTAAAGTTTTCTACTTTAACTTTAAACAAACACAAGGCTAACGTCATATTTACAACCATCTTAAATATATATTCAAGGATCAAACTGAGGGTCTGATACTCGCACATGCACATGTCTAAAATGGCGGCTCTCCGGCTGTACAGGTGGATGTTTCTCGGGTTCAGAGGTCAAAGGTCAGAGAGTTACCGTGGCCTCGGCATGAACCAGTGTGCAGACGTCAGGTGGAGACAGGAAGTTGATCTTCTGCAGCAGGTGGAGGAACGTCCTGAGCACGACTTTAATCTACAGGACAAACGTAGGAAATAAAGACAGTCTGACTCACCTGATAAAGAGTGTCTGTAAAATATAAATATAATGTTTTTATTAAATGTAAAGAACCACTGAACTGCAGTTTATCTTCCTCTCTCTGAGGGTTTTAAAAATGTGATTCATGTAAACTTATTTTTAATATTTATCTTTGATCACATGAACTGAATTTGATTTAGTTTGTTGAACACTTTTATCAGCAGCTTGTTCACCTGTTAAATTAAGTTTGTATAAAATCAGATGATAAATCTAAACTTTATGTTCATGTCCTTCCTGAGGAGGAGCTGCTGCTGTCTGACCTCGGCGGCTCGCTGAGTCTCTGATTCAGTGAGTTTGTGGTTCAGCTCCATGATTCTGATCTTCTTCATCTTCACCTCCTCCTCCACCTCCTCCCAGAGAACACACACCTCCTACACACACACACACACACACACACACACACACACACACACACACACACAGGATCACATTGTCAGTCAGGATGTTTATTAAGTTTTTTGCCCCAAAAGATCAATTTAGTTACAAATATTCAAGAGCTTAGATCAAGCTTTGATCACAGCTCCTGAAGAGAGTCTGTCATATTGCAGCAGCTCCATCATCATACAAGCTCCCTCAGAGGACATCAAATTCTACTGCAGAGACTGGATCACTTAATTGACCTAAAAGGTTCTGCACTGAGCTGGTTTAAATCTTATTTATCTGATCGTTTTCAGTTTGTTGATGTTCATAATGAATCATCCTTATGTACCAAAGTTTGTTTTGGAGTTCCGCAAGGTTCTGTGCTCGGACCAATCCTATTTACTTATATATGCTTCCTTTAGGTAACATCATTAGAAATCACTCTATAAATTTCCATTGTTATGCGGATGATACTCAGTTGTATTTATCGATGAAGCCAGAAAAAAGTAATCAATTAACTAAACTCCATAACTGCCTTAAAGACATAAAAACTTGTATGAGCACCAATTTCCTGATGTTAAATTCAGACAAAACTGAAGTTATTGTTCTTGGCCCCAAACAACTCAGAGACTCT
>NC_065513.1:44885972-44895040 GCF_006386435.1 Epinephelus moara
TCCTCAGTTGCTCTTCCTGAGGTTTCTACCGTTTTTTTCCCTGTTAAAGGGTTTTTTTTTGGGGAGTTTTTCCTGATCAGCTGTGAGGGTCATAAGGACAGAGGGATGTCGTATGCTGTAAAGCCCTGTGAGGCAAATTGTGATTTGTGATATTGGGCTTTATAAATAAAATTGATTGATTGATTGATTGATTGAGAGGACACGCCCCCAGATCCTTCAGAGGACACGCCCCCTGTACCTGCACGCTGAGGTGATCCAGGTGTTCCATTCTGTCCTTCAGGTTGTTCAGTCTGAGGTCCACGTCCTGCAGAGAGGACAGCAGCTCCACACTGATGGTCCTCGCCTGAGACTCACACTCCTGAAACACAATATGTAAATTAGTACACACACTGCTCTAACCTGAGCTACCTCATGTGTAGTTTATACGTACCTGTGACAGGTGTGTGAGTTCTGTCTTCAGCTGTTTCAGAGCTTCTTTGTGTTTTTTGTTTTTTCTCTCCGTCAGTCGTTCGATGATGTCAGAGCTCGGCTGATCGACCACTGAAGGAGAGACAGAGAGGGGGTGGAGCTTCAGCTGTGAGGACTGAAAACATCAGTGAACCTGTGAAACTCCTCACCTGCAGACTGAGACACTGTGATGTGTTCAATGTCTCTACGTAAAGTCTGTACAAATGACCACTGAGACATATTTCAGCCCTCACTCATCTCACAGGAGTCTGATCGTCTGTACAGAGGTCACATCCTGATGGATTCTGGGTAATATTCCAGGTGACGTCTGAGGTCACAGGTCACGTAGTGTCCACTTCAGGATCTGTGACGACATTTATTTATATATGATTATATCAGATACGAACCCACAGAGTCAGGAAGTCTGCTGACATCATCAATGTCATCATCATCATCATCCACCTGCTGCCCCCTGCTGGAGGGAGGACACAACAACCTGATGGACAGACGGACAGAGAGACGGACAGACGGAGACATGATGTTGAATATGTTATTCATGGATGTACAGTACACGCCAGACAACAGAGTGAGCGTCCCTCTGTCTGTCTGTCTACCTGCTGGTCGTGCTGCAGTGTGTGACACTGTCCTCCGCAGACAGACAGTCTGTCCTTGTGTCTTTGCGTCCAGCCAGCAGAGATCTGGACAGCTGGACCTACAAAACACACAAACAGGAACACACAGTCAGTGTGAATCACAGCAGCCAATCAGAGCTCAGTACCACAAATCAATCTGAACTGTGGGTCACCACGCCCACCAGTGGGTGGAGCCTGCGCATCAGCTCACAGCTACTGTAACTTAGTCTGGGGCCGTTAGTGGCCATTTTGGTAAGGAACCGGAACCAGGGCAAGTGAGACAGGATCCGGAATTCGATGGATGAGCCTTTCCGTCAAAATAAAAGCACCAAGCTAATAAAAATGTGGTGAAACTTTTTAATTTAAAGAATATAATTTACAAGAAAAGCCCCAAGCCATTAAGTTAATCCATTTTATTTATTTTATTTTTTTTTTAAAGATATTTTTTGGGGCATTTTGGCCTTTAATGTATAGGACAGACAAGTGTGAAAGAGAGAGAGAGAGAGAGAGGGAGTGACATGCAGCAAAGGGCTGCAGGCTGGAGTCGAACCTGGGCCGCTGCAGCTACAGTCTTGTACATGGGACACCTGCTCTACCACTAAGCCACCGACGCCCCAAGTTAATTGATTTTCTTACACCCCTCATCACCCCAAAATGATGGTGCGCCAGAATTTAACGTTTTACTTTGGTGAACACTTTTACTTTGATGAATTTGGTGAATTCCGGATCCGCTCTCTAGACCAGAACCAGAATCCAGACAAAATTCAGAGTGAATGGAAACCAGGCTCTGCGCCGTACGTGAAGAGCCTGGTGACGCGAGGCTACACAGATCTCTTTGAAGTTCAGTGGAGAGAGCAGTGATGATGTCACCACGACCACATGACCCATACAGACACACACATGTCAGAGAACTGATGATGTCATCCAGTGTTGAAATAACATCACACTGTGACATCACTGCTCCTGCAGGTAACTATCTGTCCACCTGTTTGAGGTCTGAACCTGGAGACGGTCACACTGGGACCTTTGACCTTCACTGAGACACTGACACAAGGTTTAAATGTGAGAACATCAACAAATCAAATACAGTGACAGGAAGTGAAAAGGCAGTGACGTCAGAAACATGTAGAGGTGTAACCTGCTGCAGAGTGACAGGAACTCAATGACCTTTGACCTGTGACCCACCTGAGCGTCAAACAGCTGCCGGTAAACCTTCCCGCTGGGCACCGCTCTGCTCTCACACATACCGGTGATTTAACGGCAGTTAGCCCCTCCAGGTGGAACCGGACCCGGGCTGGAGGTCTGTTATTCCTCGTTGAAATTAATCTGTTCGGTGGAAAATGTTTTTCTCTCCGGTCGTCATCGTAAAAAGTCCGTTAAAGTCAGACTGTCGGTTCCTGCTTCTATCAACGGACGTTTGTGTCTCTCCGTCACCATGACAACGAGCGTGCCGAACGCTTTGCAACGTTCAATGTCCGCGAAGAAAATTGTACATCCTGATACTGTAGAAAAATCACTTTAAACAGCTGCTGAAGAAAAAAACGGAGTCAGAGTTTAACATGACATGTCTTTAATGAGGTGAACTGTCCCTTTAGACCAGGTGTTCACAACCTGTGGGTCGGGACCCCCCCATGGGGCCCCCAGATTTATATGAAGGGCCACACGTGACTACAGAGAAAAGACAGTAAGGGAGTGTTCTGTACTTATCAGAGGAAGAGGGGCTGAGGTGTGACCCCCTACAACATAAATTAGCTTTTAGATTTTTCATGTTTGAAAGTTAAAAGTTTAAAAAGTCTCAGTTTTTCACTCTTGTCATGTTAACGGACAGATTTTAAATGAGACGTAGAACAAAGTGATTCTGATTTCCTGCCTGAAGTGTTTGTCACACATGACGTGTCCAAGGATCGCTGGAAATTTGAAAGTCTAATGATAATTTCTGTTACAGTTTCTTATTATGATAAATGGTAAAAATAAAAATTACAAACATATTTTAAAGAAAAGAAAACGACATATTTTTACAGATAACGTGTCAAAATCTGCACAAAGTTTTACAGAGCAAAAAATTCTGCGGAAAAAAAAAATCACCAAAAATGTATAAAACAAAACAAAACATAACAAACACCCCAAAAAGCCAAAATCTGTAAAAAAAAAAATGTAAGTGGAAAAAACTCACAAAAAATATTTAAAAAAAGAGGAAAAAACAAACACAATTTTTTTTTCAACTTTATGTTTATTGAGCAACATTGTCAAATATAATATACATCACACATGTTCCAGATGTTACATATTCTTCTTTTCTTTTAAATTCTACAAAAAAAGGAAATGATAGTAATAATAATAATAATAATAAAATATAAAATAAACTATTCATTTCCTTTAACAGCCAGTTTGTGTACCACTTTCCAGACAACTTTTATCTGCCCACTCATTCAAACACACATCTAAGTGTAAGCACATTTTCCTCTCACAATTGCTGGCCCTCTCATCAGCCTAACCCTTCTATGAAACAACATTATCCTGGACCAGTGTTTATAAGACCATTAGCTGCCCAATACCAAATAGGACTGAAAAATGAACAAGCCCAACAGGTTATAAAAAGGTAACAGACTCACCAAAATTAACAGGACAACAGCAGTCGTGGATCCCCATCTCATCACCAGTAAGTCACCTGATGTGAAAATTGGTAAAATGTAAGTTTTCCACACTTGCCTATCTCCATTCCTCCCCCACCACTTCAAACCAAGGTGCCCATCGGTCTGTGAATTGTGCATTTTGCAGTCTCAAGATAAAAGTTATTTTTTCCATTGTATAAATTCTTTTAACTACTGACTGAAATGCATCTAATGTTGGGGAGTCTTTTTTAAGCCAGTTCAGGGTTATTGCTTTCTTGGCTGCTGCAAGTAGTCTATGCAGCAGGTATATCTTTTTCCTGCTAATCCCCGCTTCAGGGATGGCCCCAAGGATGGCCAGCAGTGGATCTCTGGGTAGAGAAAAACAAATATTTTATCCAGTAAGTCTAATATCTCCCTCCAAAAGTTGTCCAACAGGGGGCACTTCCAAAATATATGTGTGTGGTTTGACTCTTCTCCACACTCCCTCCAACATGCACTTGTTTGACTGAGGTCTATTTTGGAAAGGATTAGAGCAGTTCTAAAGAATCTATGGACTATTTTCCACTGGAACTCTCTCCATAGATTTGCATTAGTGACTTTGTGCATGTCTGATGCAATATTATCCCAGACCTCCTCGCTTATTTCTAGTTCGAGCTCTGCTTCCATTTTTGTTTGATATGTAGGGTGTTTTCTTGTTTCATGTTTGATAATATTCTTTCACCTAGGAGTACACTATTTCATTTCTTTTGTACTCAGTACTAAGAGATGACAAATATAAAACCTTTGACCTTTGACCTTTGTATACACTAGATATTGGTCTCCTTATGTGCTCTCTGTTTTGAATCTTTGTCAGGTATTGCTCAGTAGATGAGTCAGATTTTTTAATGCGGTTCCAGTCTGGATGTTTAAGCAAATAACTTCTTATCTGAAGATGTCTATAAAAATCCGATCATGGCAGGTCGAATTCATTAATCAACTGTTCAAATGTTTTCAATTCCTGATCCTCAATGAACTGGTGGATGAAGTCAAGATTTAGATGTCTCCGTCTTTTGTATCCTGCATCCAATTTTAGGGGTATAAAACCTTTTAGATGAGCAACACCTGACAAAAGTGATACATCACCAGGGAGGCCAAAAATCCTCTGCACCTCTCTCCATGCTGCCAGTGTAGTTTTGGACCATCTACCCAGGGTCTTTTCTAGGGCTTTATTTTCAGTGAATGGAACATTTGATAAAGGCGTTAGAGTACAGAGTGACTTCTCAATTTCCAACCACCTTGTGTCTCTCTTGTCTAAAATCCAAACTGTCAAAGCCCCTAGCTGACAGGCCAGCCAGTAATGTCTAAGGTGGGGGAGTCCCCACCCTCCATGTTGTTTAGAGAACTGCAGAGTTTTGTATCTGACACGAGGACGCCTTCCCTGCCAGATAAATCTGGAGATGAGGCAGTCTAAAATTGTAAACATGTTTTTGGTGGTGTGAGGGGCAGCGTTTGGAAAAGAAATAACAACTTAGGTAGCACATTCATCCTAATACTCTCTATTCTACCTGAGACAGTGAGGGGCAGCACAGCCCATCTATTAAGATCAGCACATATATTGTCAATTAATTTAATGTAGCTTGGTTTATATAACTAATCCAGATTTTGTGTTATAGTGGTTCCCAGGTAGGAAATGCCATCCTTTGGCCACTTGAACGAGAATGCTGCTCTCATCTGGTGTGTAATAAGCGAGTTCAGGGCCAAGGCTTCTGTTTTATTAACATTGACTTTATATCCTGAGAGGGTTCCAAATTTGGCAAAGCAGTCCATCAGCTTTGGAACTGAATTTAGGGGGTCTGATACATAAACTAAAACGTCATCCACATAGAGCGAGATTTTATGAATTTCGTTGCCACTTTCTATACCTTTAATATTTGCATCCTCTCGTATCATCTGTGCCAGTGGCTCAATGCTTAATGCAAAAAGGAGTGGTGACAGCAGACACCCCTGGCGTGTCCCTCTACCTAGTTCGAAAGCTTGAGATATATGTCCGTTGACTCTGACCATACTCTGAGGAGCAGTATATAGCAGCTGGATCCATCTAATAAAGTTTGGGCAAAATCTGAATTTATTCAAGGTTTTAAGTAAAAACAGCCAGGATACGCGGTCAAATGCTTTTTCAGCGTCAACCGCTAATACCATGCAGGGGACTGGACAGATATTACTATGCTCCATAACATTAAGTAGTCTGCGAATGTTATCCGGCAAATGCCGGCCGACTATAAAGCCCGTCTGGTCCGGGTGTATTACAGTAGTGATGACCGATTCAACTCGTTTAGCTAGTATAGACGTCAGCAATTTACAGTCTGTATTTAAGAGTGCAATCGGCCTGTAAGAGGCGCCGTCTGTGGGATTGGGTATCACCGAAATGATCACCTCCTTCCAGGTCGACGGCAGCTCTCCTTTCTCAAGAAGCACTGGAGTATACTCTCTCCAAGATTAGGCTGATGAGATCTATGTAGTTCTTATAAAATTCATTGGTGAATCCATCTGTACCGGGCTCTTGTTGTTTCTAAGGGTTTTAATCGCCTTCTTGTTTGGCCTTTTTCAATTTATTCAGATTTTCAACCGACGTATTTTCTTGATGTTGTTTTTCAAGGTCATCTACCTTATTTTCCAGTTCTATACGTTTAGCTGTCCTAGCCTTTTTAAAAGTTGAAGCTAATTGGATTATCTTTCCCCGTAACACTGCCTTGGCCGCTAACCAGAGTATGATCGGGGACACATCGTCTTTATCATTACATTTCAGATAAGAGATAAACTCGTCTCTTAGAGAAGCCTGAAATGCCGGTATCCCCAACAGGGAGGTATTTAATCTCCATATACTAGAAGTGGCCGCCCCCCCCACATCCCAGACCACTTACACTGGTGCATGATCAGACAGGGTTATATTGTGAATTTGACAATATACCGCCCTAAATGATTCATTACTAGGCATAAAAAAATAATCAGTCCTGGAGTATGTGGAGTGAGGGTGGGAGAACAATGTATAATCTCGATCCCTTGGGTTTTTATATCTCCAGACATCTAGGAAGCCAAATTCTTCGCAACAATTTTTAAGGGCCCTACTCATTGTTGTTGGTTGAATGTTTGAATTCGTACTTTTATCTAGAAATGGATTTAGCACACAATTGAAATCTCCTCCAGCTAGTAACATGCCTTGCACCTTTACAAGTACTAAGTCAAATATGTTTTTCATAAATTGTGGGCTATTGTCATCTGGGGCATAGACATTTAACATTGACACCCAGACTCCATTTATCGTACCATTAATCAAAACATAACGTCCCTCTTTGTCCTGAAATGAAGAGTCAATACAGAATTGTACTGATCTATGTGTCAAAGTTGCTACACCCCTTCTGCGACCAGATTTATGAGAGGAGTAAAAAACCTGTGAGGCCCATGATTTATTTAATTTCTTGTGTTCGGCATCAGACAAATGTGTTTCTTGAAGGTAAGCAATACTACAATTCATCTGTTTCAGCTGATGCAATATTTTCCTTCTTCTTTGGGGGCTGTGCAAACCCTTCACATTATATGCAACCACCCTACAGCCCAACATCTTGGACAGCTGGTGTCAATGCCCAACAGTGGGGCTTTACTACCATCTGTAGGACTGAGTATGTCATGTGCCTTTTAACGCTTTTCAGACAAAATATTGTGACCGGGAGCACCGCGGCTGCCATTAGTAAACATCTTTTCCTATGGTGTGTATGGAACATGTAACAATAATAAGAGAACAGAACTATGTACATAGCTATGAAAAGGAATACAGTAACTTCCATCTTAGTGGCCCACTGTCCAGTGAGCCTACTCTGTCAGCCACCCAAAGTTACTACATGTGGTCTGTTATCACTTGTACAGATACTCAGAGTGGTGACAGAATAAAGGAGTGTCCAGAACATCTAGATGTCTGGGCCTGAGACTGTCCGGTGTTAAGACAGTCACGCAACTTTCTTAAAATGTTAATGAGAATTCCTTGCATTTGATTCCCCTTAAATATCCCTGGACCACCCATTCTTTCATTACCATATGCTTCGGTGGTTTCACTAAGAGCCATGATATAGAAGTTTGTAAAACAGTGTCATTGTAATAGGTTCCATGCCCCCACTTTTACGTTACACGTGAACTTACTTTATGTCTGATGCTCTTCTCATCTCTGCACCTCCGCTACAGAGCGATTCAATATCTCTCACCAATGTGCGTGTGAGCTGCTCCCCCCGGGACGGAGCGGGACCGTCCATCCCCGCTGGTGCAACTCTTTCTCCATAAGTTCAGCTTCCAACAATCTTGCAGTGATGCCCAGGTGCTTCAGTTGGTTTGCCGCCTCCCAAGCAGAGTTGAAGCTCTTTTCCTGTCATTCAAAGTGACTCTCAACACCGCCGGGCAAGAAGACCTGAACTTGATCTTGCGCTCCTTCAGCTGCCGTTTGATCTCTCTGTATTCCCTGTGCGGACGCTGCAGGGTGGTGGAGTAGTCATGTTCCAGAGTGATACGACTCCCTTCAAACTGTAAGTCTTTTGTATTCCAGCCTTTGTACGGGATCTGTTGCTTTGTCTGGAAGTGAAGAAATTTCCCCACAATTGATCTGGAGATATTGGGGTTTGTAGGTTTTGTCGCAAGCGACCTGTGCGCGCACTCGATGCCGAGGTTGTCATCTTTGGGTAGTTTGAGTGCTACTTTCAGTAATCTTACTGTGAAGCCGAGCATATTCTCACCACCCTCAGTGCCTTCTTTCACTCCGTAAATCTGTAGTTTTGACCTCCTCAAGCGGTTTTCAATGTCTTCACAGTGCGCTTCTAAACAGCGTTGTTTCCGTATCATATAGGCCAGCAGCCTCGCTCGCACATCGTTATCCTCCGTGTTGCTCACTCTTTGCTCGGCCTCGTCCAGTCTGTTTTCACAGCCTCGTATTTGCTCCTTCACCCCTTTTAGTGAGTCTTCAATTTTGTCTAAGCATTCCGTCAGGTCCTTTCTCATTCCTTTCATCTCAGCCAGGACTTTGGCCATCATGTCGCTGGCAGCACCTGTTTTCTCGTTAGCTGCAGTCAAGCTAGCTTCCAATGCGGTTGCACTCTCGTTCTTGTGGCGACTTCTTTGGTTCATTTTTAGTGCTGTGTCAGTATAGGCAAACTGTCCTTCTGTTCTTTTTCAAAAACCATCGTTAATTATAGCTGCTGTGCAGCGATGGGTTGGGTCCGGGCATTTTTAGGCAATTCTGAGCAACAAGCAGAAGAATTGGAAGACATTTAGGAATTTAGCAACACAATCTGCCTTTTGCATCAGCTGAGGCTTGAACTCACAACCTCTGCGACTAAGAATCAATTTCTATCTCACTGAG
>NC_065513.1:44895327-44896863 GCF_006386435.1 Epinephelus moara
GTTTTGAACTTTAGACGCTTGCTGTAGCACCACCATCAGGACTATTGGCTTGAGTTTACAGCTGAGGATATCTGGCATGAGACTGGACCTTTGTGCAAAGTTTGGTGAGTTTTCACCCATGGGAAGTATGATTTCCTCGGAAGAAGAAGAAGAAAGAAGAAAGAAGAAGAAGAAGAAGAAGAAGAATAACTAGGATTACATTAGTGTCCTGGCAGCTTAGCTGCCAGGACACTAATTAGTTGTTCAATATGGGTTTATAGTCCGCGAGGTTGGCAGCTCGAGCAGCCATCAGGAAGGGGGGCAGAGTGGAAGTCAAAACACGAATTTTTAAAGACAAAAAAACCAAAACCTTTGTTTTATTTTTGTTTCTTGTTTTCATGTCATTGTTTTTCTAAGTGCTGCTCAGATTAATCTTCATGTAATATTTTTAATAAAAGAGAAACGTCGTGCTGTGATGTCCTCTGATTCAGTTCAACAGAATCAAACACTGATTAAATGTTATGAATGACTAACTATGAAAATACTTCTTGTTAAAATTTAGATTTTTTTTTTCCTTAAATGATCAAAATTATCAAATAAATCAAAATTTTTACTAAGTCAAAAATATGACGGTAAATCACTGATGATTCAACCAGGAGCATTTTTAAAAAAAATTTTTATATGTAGAAACTTTTCATCTGTTTTGTCTTTCCCTGTCAGAAACTTGAGCTTGATGTTAAAGAACAAATATTAAAGTTTGATGTGACAGCTGATGTCACTGTTACACAGACACACTGATGAAAAGTAAAAACACAGAATCAGACTGAAATAAACCAAACAAATGTTTCTAAAGTCAAACAGCAGAAATAAAAAGTGTCTCTGAGACTCTTTGTTTTCAGTCAGAGTCTGTGATGTCACTGACGCTGCTGTCCTCAAGGTTACCAGCTGGGTACTCCTTAGAGGTGAGCTTCGACCTGAGGGCTCGCTTCCTGTTGTCATGGAAACAAGAACAAGCTCAGAGAGATGGACGGATGGAGAGACGGACAAATGAAGAAATATTTTATATCCAGTTTTAATGTGTCTGAGCTCAACCTGCGATAGAAGAAGTTTGGTCGACTTCTGGGCATCTGACAGCCGTCTGTCTCCTCATCCTGGAGACAGACAGAGAGACAGAGAGAGAGAGAGAGAGACAGACACACAGACAGACACAGAGATATTTCATTGTTCAGTTCAGCCTAGTGTGGATACACATTTAGACAAATAAAGGCCTGTCTCTATCAGAAGTGTTTTAACAGGATAAAGTGGGGTTGTGTCTCTGATGCTCTGTCTGACAGAGTTCGATCAAATCAATGATTCGTAACCGATTTATTATCTGAAGCCTAATTTTTATACAGAAATATTCAGACTGGTTTTAAATCAACAGTGTGACTGTATCTCCTGATCTTTGCTGAGCAACACGTTGTGTGAAAGGAATTAAAGATCTGTCTCAAATACAGGCCTTTTGAGTTCAGGGATTAGAAGTTTTATGATATATATATATATATATATATATATATA
>NC_065513.1:44897787-44905299 GCF_006386435.1 Epinephelus moara
ATATATATATATACACACATATATATATATACACACACACATATATATACATATATATATATATGTATATATATGTGTGTATATATATATATGTGTATATGTATGTATATGTGTGTATATATATATATGTGTATATGTATGTATATGTGTATATGTATGTATATGTGTATGTATATATATATATACATACACATATACATACATATATATATACATATGTACATATGCACATTATAAACATTAATGCTGTAACATTAGCACTGATTAACTTCATCCCGTGGTGCCCTTTGACCTGGTGCGTCACTAACGACAACGGCGTGTTTGTCACATGATGGAAGCAGACGAGACGACGCTGTTCGGCCCTGTGAATCCGTGAACGTAACATTTACATTTAAAGAACACCCAGATGGAACTGTTGATAGGAGAAGCGTTGTCTGAAGGTTCTGTTTGAACCATCAGAGAACTTCAGTCTGAAATATCAACTCAACACAAAGAGGTCTGAGCAAACACAGCCTCTGATGCTAACGCTAACAGTTAGCCTCGACCAGGTGTTCAGACTGAGTCAGTCTACCTGTGACCAACTCACTCACTGCAGACAGTTTGGGTGGTAGAGGACAGGGGGAGACCTGTGTCCAACATCCAGCAGCTTCACTACGACACATCTAACAACATTCATCACTGCTGACACTTTAAACTCTTTAACAGCAAAAATTAATGATTAATTTAGATGAATTAATCACAGAGCAGGTCATTAATTAGATGAAGTATGTGTGATATGTGAATCTTTACGGACGGTCCCTCCTCTGCTCCTACAGAGTCAGAGTCCCCTCAACACACATAAACCAGAACAGATGCTAACAGGTGTTAGCCCTGATGCTAATCATTACTGAGTTCACAGGTGTTACAGAAAGCTCAGAGAGCATCAGAGATGCCTCAGGTAACTTACCCATGATGCAGCAGTGCAGGGCTTCTGCTCAGACTCTGTGGCTCCTCCTACAGGAGAGTCCTGCTGCTGCTGCAGCGCTGCCACCTCCTCATTTTCCCCTGACGTCCCACTGCGCACCTCCTCACTGCTCCCTGATACCACCAGGTCACATGACTCAATATAACATGACAGCAAGTCACGTGACTCAAGTAAAAGTGACACCAGGTCACATGACTCAATATAACATGACAGCAAGTCACGTGACTCAAGTAAAAGTGACACCAGGTCACATGACTCTCACCTTTGGTATCCTTCTCTGTTGGCTCCTCCTCTTCATCGCTGCTCACACTCCTCTCACACTGACAGACAGAGAACCTTCATCATTACATCATCACCTCATCATCATCACCTTCATCAGCTCCCCTTCCTCCTCCTCACCTGGTGAGTGTTGCAGGTGAGTCTGCGGAGGCGTGTCCTCAGCTGTAGCTCCTCCCCCTGTGACCTCAACAGGAGGAGCTCCAGCCTATCAGATTGCTCAGTGAGCTGTCTGACCTGCTCCCTGTACTGATCCTTCTCCTGCAAGAGCTGCCGCACCTCCTCCTGATGCTCCGCCCGTGATGCCAACGCCTGGAGGACCGTGACACGCTCTTGAAATCATCATCATCATCATCATCACTGATAGTAATTTATTCTAGAACATCATCCTCCTCTCTTCCTTCTCTCCTTCCTCCTTCCTCTCCTTCTCCTCCTCACCTTGTCCCTCTCCCTGATCACCTCCTCCAGCTGTCTAAGGGTTTGTTTGTTTCGTTGGCGATACATCTTGGCGTCTCCCTTCAACTGAGTGGACAGCAGCTCCAGCTCCTCCTTCTCCTCCTGACTCTGAAACAAACAGAAGTCACATTTGTTCGCTATGAATCACATCGATGTTTCTAGAGTCCAGTTCAGACCAAAGATTGTTGACGAGACGAAACCGTTTACAGCGTCTCAGAGAAAAGTGTCAGCAGTGTGAACTGGCCCGTCTGAGCTGGACTCAGGCCGGCTGATGGCGTCATCTGACACTCAGCTGGTCAAATGGCCGGCGGCTGGTTTTAAAGCACGTCACCTGTTTCAACAGCCAATCAGCTTGTAGTGAAGTCAGCTGGTCAAGTCAAAATGACCATAGGCGGCGTGTTGGCTTGCTGCAGCAGGTGCTCCGTCCCCGCAGAGCCCTCTGTTTCTGTCCTCACGGTGTGCCGGTGTCAGACGTGGGTCGCTGCTGCTGCTGCTGGCTGTATGTGCTTAAGCCCCGCCCACACACACATTCTCACTGACTGATGAATTGGCGCTGGTTATTTATATTATTGTGGCNGCTCCGTCCCCGCAGAGCCCTCTGTTTCTGTCCTCACGGTGTGCCGGTGTCAGACGGTGGGTCGCTGCTGCTGCTGCTGGCTGTATGTGCTTAAGCCCCGCCCACACACATGGACATGACATGATGAATTGGCGCTGGTTATTTATATTATTGTGGCGTATTGATTATGAATACAGTCCATCTGATGCTGGTTTTGTTTCAGCACTGCAACAAGAAAACTTGTAAGAAAGAAAAAACAATGAAATAATTTCCACGTCACTGTGTATAAAGTATGTTTTGTTCTTAATGTGTGTGTGTGTGTGTGTGTGTGTGTGTGTGTGTGTGTGTGTGCGTCAGACTGACCTGTCCTATCGAAGTCGCGTCTACAAACCAAAGGAAAAACTCCGGCTGGACATCCGGACCAATGAGGTCGGTCTGGTGGCTCTGTCAGCGGTGGACTCCGCCCTCTACACACTGCGACCAAACTACAGGGACCCTGTTACCATGGTAACACAGAAAACATTTCTGTTTACAGTACAATTTGTTAATAAAGTTGTGAAGTGAGATGAAACAGTGGTAACAGGAGGTACGGTGACCTGCAGGTTCAGCGTCACCTGGAACAGAGTGATCAGGGCTGCGGTGGAGGCGGCGGCAAAGACAGCGCTGACGTCTTCCGATTGGCCGGCCTCACCTTCATCACCAACGCCAACGCCCACCCGTCAGCCAGCAGTACNCGCCGTCTCATGGTGGTCACTTCCTGTCGACGTTACAGATCAGAAGCACAGAGAGTTGTTGACTAGAGATGATACGCCGTCTCATGGTGGTCACTTCCTGTCAACCAGCAGCTTTTTACAACTTTGCAGAACGGAGCCTTGACAGTAGTTAGTTGTTTGTTTCAACTTGTCTCATCGTGAATCTTTGGTCTGAACTGGACTTTAGGTGATGTAGTGTACGAGTCGACTCATCTCAACCTGTCAAATCCCATCATGGACCTACATGTGAGGTAACTTCCTGTTTTGGACGCTGCGTCAAGTTACGCATGTTACATGTGATGTATCTTTTCAAAATAAACTTCAGTTTTTGCAGGAAATGTTTCTGCTCGTTACAGACAGTGTTTTTCAAAATAAACTTACAGCGTCAGTTAAAGACTTTGTTTTTAGGTTCATTTCCTGAAGTTCAGGCGACAAAAGCTCGTGGTCAGGTTTAGATAAAACATCATAGGTTGCAACTAACGTAACATAATCTCAGGTGACATATGTCACTAGCGTAACATGCTAATGTAACAGAGTTATAAGTGCACTTCATTCATTCCTGTTGCTTTATCATTTAAAGTTTCTGTTGAGTGTTTGTAGTTTGATCTCTGAGTTATTTTTAATGTTTCCTTTGTAAATTAACCTGCTGCACATTACCTCTTCTGTCCCTCCTGAGTTCCTGTAGCTCCATCTGTCTCTCACAGTTCTGTTTTGCATTGAATGAAGCGGTTTGTGTTTTAATCATTGCTGCGTGTTGTTTCTGTCACGCCAGCAGCTGTTTGTGTTTTTCTGACCGCTGATAAGAGTTTTGTGGACGTTTTTCATTGAACTTTTTTCCCGCCATGTGCTTCACAGCGAGCCGCCTCGTGTCATGTGACTGACGTAGTGCTGCAGCTTTTAACTTCCAGTCTCTGCTGTAAAACACTGTTACTGTGTGTTGAGGAGCAGAGCTGCAGAAACAGGAGTCCAGAAGACAAATAATGTCCCATACTGTCTCTGCTGGACAAAATGAAAGCTGTGAAACAATATCTGAGTCGTCATCTGTCCACGCTTCCGTCCACTCGTTACACTGATACACTACGTCATTATACACTATATGACATTAAGTTTTACTCAAACATGAACGGTGAGCTCTCAGGTGGAGGTCTGGAGTTTGTTTGACCTGTTCACCTCCACCTCCGCCCGTGGTGGAGAGACGCCTGCCGAGCTGCCGACCACAGAGACCAAACAACACAACAGGTGGTGTTTCAGAGACCAAACGTGACTTTCAGCAACCTGTCGCTGCGTTTACAGCAAAGATAACTGAGCATTTAATCCCAAACTTTTCTGAACTTTGACCAGGTGTTTCTGTGCCTGAATGTGACCATGGTAACCACGGTAACCACAGTGTTATAAAAACAAAGTGTAAATGTATCTGCCACAGAGTGATGGACAAACATAACATATCTGTGGTTTGTAGAACCGAACGACGGCAGCTTTTATTCTGCTGATTTTACTGTGAAACACGACAGATGGTTTTTGTCTGACTCGACGTGTTTTAGTTTCATTAACGAGTCACTTTAATTCATCACCTCCTCCTCCTCCTCCTCACCCTGGCTCTCTGCTCCTCGGCTCGGTGCAGGTCTCTCCTCAGCCTTAACATTGAAGCCAGGAGGTTCATCTGAGGAGGAGCTGGACTCTCCTTCTGCTGCTTCTCGTCCTTCTTCTTCTGTTGTTTCTCCTCCTTCTTCTCCTCCTGCTTCTCCTCTTTCTCCTTCAGCTCCTCCAGTCTGTTGGGGTGGAAGAAGGTCTCGGAGGGCAGAGCCAGACTCCTGCTCTGAGACACACAGGCTAATGTCAGCATGATGATCATATACGATGGTGATTACATGTCTTTGTTCTTGTCAATAAAGCTAATTGAACTGAATCTAAACACTGTGATTGGTCCGATCTAAAGCTCCGCCCACACCTCCACCTGCTGCAGGTGTCGACACTCTGACAATCAGAGGGTCAGAACTATGATCATTGCAAATAAAAGAGGAGCAGCCATGTTGGCTCCGCCCCCCCACCCTCTGAGTGTGAGACAGTGTTAGTGGGCCACAGGTGATCATGTGACATGTGAGGGGGCGTGGCTACCTCCTGCAGCGGCCTCAGTGTTCGCCGTCTCAGCAGACGAGTCTGACTCTCAGCTCGCAGCACCGTGTGTTTCAGACGCTCCACCTGCACACACACACACACACACAAATTAGAGGTTAGAGGTCAACCAGAAGGACAGGGGTCAACGGGTCAGGTCTCAGAGGTCATGTGTCAGCTGACCTCTATCTGCAGGTCCCTGTTGGCGAGCAGAGCGTTGCTCTTCTCCTGGTTCAGCGCGTTGATGTCGGCCATCAGACTGTAGTTGTGATCTCGCAGCTGTTTGACCTCGTCGCTCAGACGCTCGCGCTCCTCCCGGATCTTCTGCACGCGCTCAGTCAACTTCCTCATCTCACGGTCCCTCAACTGCTGCTGCCGAGACCACACCTCCTGACACACCCACCGCCAGCAACACGCCAAACACATGGGTTAAAACCAGCACAGACTGACAACATGTACGTCTCTGACGCTTCCTTAGTAACCACCCACCTGTTCCTTAGCGACGGAGCACGCCTGCTGCCGACGCCTCCTCTCGTCCTGCAGCGCCCTCTGTAGGCGGCTCAGCTCCGACATCAAGAACTGAGTCAGACCAGACTCACCTGCCGTGTCTGGAGACACACGTTACACAACACATACAGGTAAACACACAGGTAAACAAGTAAACACACAGGTAAACAAGTAAACACACAGGTAAACAAAGTAAACACACATGTAAACAAGTAAACACACAGGTAAACACACAGGTAAACAAGTAAACACACAGGTAAACACACATGTAAACAAGTAAACACACAGGTAAACACACAGGTAAACAAGTAAACACACAGGTAAACAAGTAAACACACATATAAATAAGTAAACACACAGGTAAACAAGTAAACACAGGTAAACAAGTAAACACACAGGTAAACAAGTAAACACAGGTAAACAAGTAAACACACAGGTAAACACACAGGTAAACAAGTAAATACAGGTAAACAAGTAAACACACAAGTAAACTAGTAAACACACAGGTAGACACACAGGTAAACAAGTAAACACAGGTAAACAAGTAAACACAGGTAAACAAGTAAACACACAGGTAAACACACAGGTAAACAAGTAAACACGGGTAAACAAGTAAACACAGGTAAACAAGTAGACATACAGGTAAACACACAGGAAAACAAGTAAACACACAGGTAAACAAGTAAACACAGGTAGACACACAGGTAAACAAGTAAACACACAGGCAAACACACAGGTAAACAAGTAAACACAAGTAAACACAGGTAGACACACAGGTAAACAAGTAAACACAGGTAAACAGGTAAACACACAGGTAAACAAGTAAACACAAGTAAACACACAGGTAAACAAGTAAACACAGGTAAACACACAGGTAAACAAGTAAACACAAGTAAACAAGTAAACACAGGTAGACACACAGGTAAACAAGTAAACACACAAATAAACACACAGGTAAACAAGTAAATAGACCGATGAGGATGCTGAAGGTCTTGTTGGGCTCCTTCCCGGTGATGCGGCTGTACAGCTGAGGATAATCCAGCTCAAGACTCTCCAGGAAAGCTGTGTGACCTTTGACCCCCGTCCTCTGCAGGATGTCCAGCAGGGCTCCTGTGAAGGTCAAAGGTCAGCTGCGTCAGTCAGACACAGAGACCCAGTGACAGACACAACATGGGAGACTAGAACATGACCTGACTGACTCGGACCTGATCTCAGGCTGCGTTCAGGCTCAGACATGAGTTGATCTGTGTGACATCACTGATACGAGCCGTGTGATTGGCTGTCAGTGGCACATAATAAATCTGTTTCCATGGAGACGTTTTTCTTACCGACTTTTCTCCTCCTGACGACGAGAGCGGGGTCGTTGAAGAGCTGCTCCTCATCCTCCGCACTAAGCACCTGACAGGACAACCAATCAACACCTGAGGATGAAGAGGAGGAGGAGGAGGGAGAGCAGGAGGGAGAGCAGGAGGAGGGAGAGGACGAGGAGGAGCTGCAGGGTGTGAAGCAGCAGGAGGAGCAACAGGAGCATAAGGAGTGCAAAGCAGAAACAGTCCTATAGGGAGGAGGAGGTGCAGCAACAGGAGGAGCAATACCTGACACTGTCGGAGGTAAGGAGTGATCCTTGAAGGGTCGATGGTTTTAATGAGGAGCATCCTGAAATCATCCAACTGCAGCCAGCAGAGGTCGTCCTCACACACCTCCTCCATCTGTGTACTAATACACACACTGAGTACTAATACACACACTGTGTACTGATACACACACTGTGTACTGATACACACACTGAGTACTGATACACACACTGTGTACTAATACACACACTGAGTACTGATACACACACTGTGTACTAATACACACACTGAGTACTGATACACACACTGTGTACT
>NC_065513.1:44906447-44921994 GCF_006386435.1 Epinephelus moara
TACATGTTGATGCTGATACTGTTGTACTTTTACTTTTGGTACTTTTAGTACATGTTGATGCTGATACTGTTGTACTTTTACTTTTGGTACTTTTAGTACATGTTGATGCTGATACTGTTGTACTTTTACTTCAGAGTTTGAATGCAGTACTTGTACTTCATGCTGATGTCAGTGTGTCTTTGGACAGACTGTGACTAGATGTGAGTCATGGTTCGTTCGTGTTCCCCTCAGGATGAACCGCAGGATCTTTTTCTGTCAGACATGATTTATAGATGTGTAAAATAATTTAAACTAATTTTAATGTGTCTGATATTTGATTTATTTTTGATCAAATACACAAAACTACAGACATGTCTGTCAGACTCAGCTGGACTGTTTACTGATAGTTAGCTGATGTTAGCATGCTAACATGCTAAGTGTTTGCGTAAAATAAGGAATCTTATTACAGATTTATGAAACACATAAAATCAGAATCACATGTTAAAGGTAAAGTTTTAGGAACAAACCTGAGGATGTCAGCTCCCTCTGAGTATTCAGGTACACTGTGATGTCACGAGACACAGTTTGATGACAAAAAGAAAAACTTCATTTTAAACTGATCACAGAAAAATGAGACCTGAGCTGAAAATCAATCAATATTTCTATTTTTTCTTCTAATTATGTCTCTTGAATTTTATGATAAATGTTGTGTTAATTTAATTTTCCTCAAATATGCGAACATGTTTTTATATTTTATAAACAGTAAAAATATTTTATATGATGTTTTCTGATTTCTACAGATTAATGAGAAAGTACATTTGTTTTCTCCTCAGCTGAGTTCATCTGGACACGAAGTAGCAGAAAGTGACAGAAAGAGGAAGAAGAGACGGATTAGAGAAGTCACAGGAGCTAACAGGAAACACCAGCTGACTGAAACAGGAAGTGATGTCACATCGCTGATTTGTATTCCTGAATATTCCTGGAAGTCTCTCAGAGCTGAAGTGAAACCAACAAAGTAGAGAACAAAGTCACCAGTTTAACCACATATACTCCACACCAGTGTGGGTCTATCTGTGGTCTGTGGGTCCAGTGTCCTCACAGTCCACAGTGTCTTCACAGTGTACCAACAATGTCACCACAGACCACAAGTCAACCAGAAACACTCCATACATGTGTGGATTTATCTGTAGTCTCTGGGTCCACAATGTCCCCACAGTCCACAGTGTTCCCACAGTGACAAGTTAATCTACCTGTGAGAAAAATTCATAGAAACACACAGGAAGTCATGAGCTTTACCAAAACATGTCCTCATAATCCACAATGTCCTCACAGTCCAAAATGTCCCCCAGTCCTCAGTGTCCATTCACAGTCCCACTTTAAGACTAACTGGTCTTCCCAAACACGTACGAGCACACACAGCTACATTTCACATAATTGTCTCTTTATTACAAAATAATCAGCTCCTAATTACAGAACTTTACAAAAGCTGAATAAAAAGTAAATCACGCAAGAACCAAAAATAACAAACAACATATTTTAGTGCAATTTTGTCACTTTTTTCCTGAGGTTCCTGAATGCACCACAGAGCTCCAAACTATTCTGTGAAACTTTGCTTTACTCATCTTCACGTCCCTCCTGATGACTGTCCAATAACTAATCATGTTACTGACTGATCTCCGTCCTTGAAGCATGAACTAGTTTTACTTTGTTTTGATGAAAATCCTTCTGCAGACTGAAACTTCATTTATTCATAACAAGATTTGTTTTAACTTTGTCTGTGTTGGTGCATTTAAGGACACTCAGACATTTGAGAATCAGCTGCTGATTTATGAGCTCTGTCATCAGGACGTCTGACTCTGACTCAAAAACTCAGTCAACTCTCAAATGTCAGATTTTTCAGATTGTCTTTAGATGCTCCCGTTGACTCTGAGATCTTAAGATTGTTTCAGGTTCTTCGTTTAATCTTCAGAAAAGACGAAAAACTGACTGAACTTGACTTTCAGAAAGAAGACGTCAGGTTTGGGTCCAGTGAAATCTACAGACTCTGAAAATCTGAAACGTCAAAACTCAAACTGATTTGTTTCATTTCATCTTCATTTTTTAACTCAGCTGACACATTTAATCAGGATCATTTTTCAGCTGAAACTGAAGATCTGAACTAAACGTTTAGATCTGTAACAGTCTGGTTTTACTGGTCCGATCCAGTCCGGTCCGGTCCAGGTGTGCTGGTGATGATTCCTGAGAAGTGATTGGCTGGAGCTCCTGACCCGTCACACAGCAGCACAGATCTCTGGAGATTAATGAATAAATGGTAATAAATGGTGTTTAATATAAACTGAACCAATGAAATTAGAAATGTCAGAAAAGTATCCACTGATTATAATGAAAAGTAATTTCATCACTTTTGTTCGTGATGTCAATTTGACTACTGTACCGTAACTACTGCAGCCCAACGACCACAACGTAGCTGCCATAAGGTAACTACCAGCCACAGGGTCGCCACCCTCCAGTCTTTGCCCTGGTCGCCCCAGTGAGCAGGCGGCTTAATTTTGAGCCGCAAAACCCTGCTAGCAATGTTAGCATTGCCATGCTAACACTGCTAACCACAGTGCACAATGTTTCCAACGCAGCGCTTTTGGGGCGAGACAGTGTTACTGGGGGTGATCACTGAATAAGTGCTGCTGCTGGCTGATTAGCTCCCACCAGACCTGGTTGGTGCACAGAGCAGTGAACTAAAGAATAGCTCCGTAGTTAGAGACCGATGTAACCAGTCAAAAATATTCTCAGCCGTTAAACAATTAAACCGTTAACATCATTATTGAGAACATATGACCCATACTAAAGATACCATTCTACTGGACCCGTCGATCCGTGCCCGGGTAATGTACGCTTGTTTACACTCATCAGTTTTGGGTTAGTCAGATCTGACCTGCGTCTCTGATGTGGAAAACTTGTAAATAATCTTGACCTCCATGAGCAGCAGAACTCACCTCAGCTCTCCTCCGTCTTCCTGACTCTTTCATCTTCTTCAGCTCCGTCACCTCCTCATCATCCTCCTCATCCTCCTTCTCCTCTTCCTCCTCATTGGCTGGGCAGGCCATATTTCTCTCTCTGATTGGTTGCATGGTGGCCAGAAGGGCGGGGATAGTGAAGCAGGACAGAAAGCGAGCCTTTAGCAGTTGGTAGGCGGGGTTACCTGAGAAACGCTCCGCCACCAGCTGACGTACCACTGCCACAAGCTTCTCCTCGTCTTCCTGCGGAAGGTCAGAGTTGACGGAGGGAGCTGCAGGTGGACAAAACAGATGTGTAAATGTAGCAAATAGAGGAAATGCAGCAGCAGCAGGATGTGACGTTCAGGTGTGTTACCTTCAGAGTCCTGCGCTGGTCGGAGGTCAGAGGTTGAGTCAGGCAGGTCGGGAGGCGGACTGGAAGTCATCTCAGTGCTGTCGTCAGGTATGGGTGTGGTTGTCGAGCGTCGGGGTTCGGAGCCTTGACTCAGCAGCTGCAGAGACGATTTGGTCAGAGAATCTTTGGCCCGCAGCAGCGCGCTCAGAGTACACAGACTGCTGATGAACGGCGGCAAATACGGAAGAGCAACGCCCGCTCCAGGTACCACCACTCCTCCACGACCGCTCAGCCAATCACGCACCACCTTCTGGGACTCCAGGAATATCAGGGAGGGGTCAAACTGCAGTGGCTCCCTCCTGAGGGGAGGGGGTGCTGCCGGGTCCGCTCTGACTGTGCCCTTATATGGCAAAAGGACTTTCAGAAGAGGCTGGGGGGAGGAGTCAGGGTCTGAGAGGGGCTGCAGGATGAAGCCTGGGGGGAGGGGTTTAGAGACACAGGTGGGCGGGGCAGGAAAAGCGCTCAGTTGATTCAGAACGGGGAGGCCTACAGGGACAGGCTCAGGGTTAGGGGGGTGAGGTGCGATTGATCGCAGGCTGCCGTTGGTGATTTGAGGGGGCGTGGCCAGCTGATGGTTTAAATTATTCCTGGGTAGAGCTGGGAGGGGAGCGCTTGGTACACACACCTGCTGTGTGCCGGGGGGCGAGGCTGCCAACTTGACCAGCCCACCAGGAGTCATGACCCACATGGATTGATCAGTAAGTAAACAGATCCCAGGAAGCGGAGTCATCGGCTGGCTCTGTGCGACAACTTCCTCTTTAGGGCGGGACTTACGACAACGCTTCTTACGAGGAGAAGAAGAAGTTGTTCTCTTCTTATTGGCTTCAGCCTGGAGACAAAAGACACAGAAGGAGACAGATTGAGAAGAGGAGACGGCCTGAGAGGAGGAGATGGACAGAGAGGAGACAAACTGAGTGCAGATATAGACTGCGTGGAGATGGACTGAGAGGAGGAGGCGAACTGAAGACAAGAAGACAAAGGAGACAGACCAGGAGGAGGTCACATAGATCTTACCTTTGCCTCCTGAAAAGCTCTGGCCTTCGGAGTCTGGGTCCGAATCCTCCTTCCTTCCTGGATCACACCTGTACCTGTCCCACCCACACCTTTGTCTTCCTGACTGCTCGTCACGCTCGGCTGCTCCTCCCTCCTCCCTCGTTTCCTCCGACTGGGGGGGGCTTTGGGACGCGTGTTAGGGGAGGAGTCAGGGGTCAGCTGATTTGAGTTTGAGCCATCATGACTGGAGGGGAGATTAAAACAGGTGTAGTCATGATCGTTGGGGAGAGGAGCCGTTGGGCTTGACCAGGAGGAAGCAGTGTGCTGATTAGTCTGTATGGAGGGGGGCAGGGCTAAACTGGGGTTTTGAGTTGAGGACACAGTCCTGTCAGAGCCGGCAGGTGTGGCGTTTAAGGGCGATGAGGACGGGCTCACAGCTACAGGAGGAGGAGCAGAAGGAGGTGTAGCTTTGGTCAGAGGACAGGAAACGACCCTGGCAGGAGGAGGTCTTTGAGGAGCTGTTGGAGGACTGGTCAAGGAGGAGGGAGGAGTCTGACGTACGGACTGGATGGGAACAGTGCAGACCTGCTGAGGAGGAGCAGTGACAACAGTCTGGGGAGGAGCAGAGACAACAGTGTGAGGAGGGACCAAGGTCTGAGGAGGAGCAGGAGCGATGGTCTGGATCTGAGCTCTCTTTCGTGGAGATGAAGCAGCTTTCTTCTTGGCTTCAGCCTGAAATGAACCAGAGACCAGTCAGACCAGTGAATTCACATTACCAGTACACAAAGTTTAAAAAACATCCTACGGTGGTCTTGAGGGGACCGTCCGAGGGGCCTTATGTCATTAAAATGAATCACTTCACGAGTCATCTCATGACATCAGCCCTGAAAAGGCGGATCAGTTACCTTGGCCTCGGTGGCTTCCTGCAGAGCTTTGGCCTTCTGACTCGGCGTCCTAACCCTCCTTCCTTCTTTAATCATACTGTCACTCACCCCACCCACACCATCACCTGCCCAGCCCAAATCTCCCCCACTCTGACTGCTGCAGACAGCCACCTTTTGGCCCCTCCCTTTGGGTGAACTCGAGGTGACGCTACTTGGATGAGGGGCAGGATGAGGCTTACTGGTGCAGGTGACGGGGCTGCTGGAGGTGGAGGGAGGGGCGTGATGACTGGGCGGTGTAGAACCAACAGTAACATGTTGGTTAGAGGACGCGGGCGAGGCAATGATCAGGTTTTGGGTGGAAGGTGGAGCTTCTTGTTGGAGAGAGGCAGATGAAGTAGATGTGGTGTTCAGGGGCTTTGAGACCACAGAGACAGGAGTGACACTGTGAGGAGCAGGATGTGGAGGTGACGGAGAGGAGTCGACCCCCACAGGAGGAGGGTCGGGTGGAGCTAAGGGGGATGTGTTCAGGGCAGAGGGAGACTGGACAGAGGGAGCGCAAGGCTGCGTGACAGGATGAGGGATGAAGACGGCCTGAGGAAATGACATGGGAGACATCAAAGGAGGCATCTGAAGGAGAATGCGGGGACAATTCTGAGAGGGCGTGGTTGGGCAAGGAGGAGGATGGGGATGAGGAAGGTGGGGTTGCTGCTGTCTGAGCAGCTGTTGTTTCTGTTTCTGCTGCAGCTCCTGAAGCTGCTTCAGGATCAGTTTGTGCTGCTGGTTGAACTCCCGCAGCTCCTCCTTTATGGCTCTCTTCTGCTGCAGGATTCCTGCGACGGTGTTTGGACGAACGGAGCGAGGGCATTGAGGCGGAGCCAGTGACACCACCTTGTTCCTCCTCTGCTCTATCATCTCCTTACAGCCAACGACATCCACGTTCAAGGTCTGGAGGAGGAGCAGGAAGACAGGAGTCGAGCAGAGCTTGGTCTTCTCTGCTCGCTCCCTCAGGACATCGGCTTCCGTCTGCCTGTGTTTTGGCGGGATCAGCAGGTTGCCGATCCACGGCGTCACGGCGGCCTGCAGCTGGTAGTAGATCCCCTTGTCCGTCACTCGGCCCAGTGGGTTCTGGTCATTGGTCCTGGCCCTCCCTCGGGGGCCGGAGCTCCGGGTTTTGAATTTGTGCTCCTGGGAGTGCAGGTGGGCTCGGAGCTGGTCAGGTGACACCATCATCATGGTGCTGCTGCTGTGGCGCTCCCCCCACTGCAGCTCTCTGGGAGCTGGTCCGATGATCACGGAGCGTCCGAACTGGCCCACGATGGTCGACCGCACACGACTGTGGGTAACTCCAGAGGAAGGTAACTCCACTGGTCGAAAGCTCAGGAAGGTGAAAGGTGCCTGTGCTTTTTCTACTGGAATCCACTCCTGCATGGGAGGAAAGGTGTACTCCTTCTCCGCCTTCATCACCTCCTTCTTCTTCTTCCTCTTTTTCTTTTTCTCCTCTTCATCACTGTCCATGTACTCCACCACCATCCCCTCGTCCTCACTGCTCTCCTCCTCTTCCTCCTCTTCCTCCTCCTCCTTCAGCGTCATCAGCCGACTCCTGATACTCCTTTTAGCGGTGCCAGCTGCCTTCGTCCTTATCTTCGTCTTCTTCTTTGGCTGTACTCCACTACTCTTTGAAGTTTTCTTCTTTTTTTTGTTTTTCTGTCAACAGAGAGAGGTCAGTCAGTCACATATTCTGTTTAGGCAATTTGTTTTCTGATTTCCTGTCTGTAGAGGAAGTTAAACCAGGCACCAGACTGATTTGACAACAAAGCCGATGAACACGGGGACAGGATGAATACAGGACACATCATCAGGTTTGACTTTACCCTGATGACGCCCTGATTTATTTTGATTCTCCTTGATTGTCGACGCCACGTTAACAACGTTATTTATTGAATATGGTAGATCTTCTGGGTTTAAAATACATTTCTCTAACAGATTTTGGACAGTTTGAAAGGCTCCACTTCCTCCCAAACATCACATCAAACACTTCCGTCTTGGCCTTGGAAACAGCAACTGAAAAAACATTCTCAATTCAAGGTCCACTTACTTTTTCTGGAGCTTTTGACTGTAATTCAGTCTCACGTCAGATCCAGTTTGCTCAGCTCTAATGGATCTTAGATGTTTAAATCTTTCCATATCGGTTCAGCCTCAACTACACGAAAAACAGATGTTTTTGAAGAGGGACGTTTCCCCTTCAATAAGTAAAAATCTGTCCAAATGACCTTAGTTTTACAAAATATCTTCGTCCAGAACACAAAAATGACTTGAACAAGCACTTGGGGTCAGTCAGTGGCGAGAAAGTCTACATCAGCAATACGTCAAACAGCAGTAAGGTCATCTCTATAAACAGATATCTGCATATTAGGGGGTGTAACAATACATGTTTTTTTTACCATTTGGTACCCATTACAAACTAAACGATACGTTGAACTATCCTGCAGTGTTAATTTCATTGACCAAAACCATGACGAAAATTATTCATCAACAACCCTTTTGTTGATGAATAAAATAGATCTTGATAATAAAAACTCAGACGGAATCTATGTTTAATTTTCGCTGATGAGACGTGATGAAAATGTTGGTGGTGGACTGTCGGACATTGAAAGCCGAGAATGGCCATGCTTGCAATTCTCTTCAGATACAACATGAGTGACAGGCTGGTAAATTTCAGTAAATAGTCTGCACCAGGATGTTTCACAGTCAGAGCGGAGCAGCGTCAGGCGTTGGTTAGCTTTTCAAATGATGATCAGTAAGTGTGTGCTTGTAAATCAGCCCTTAAACCTGTCAAACACTGCTGGAGACATGACACACTAATTATTTCATACAACCTGTCACCTTGATTCTGATTTCTGAGACATGAATTAGCCTCACTGGATTAGTTTAAAGAGAAAACAAAGAAAACATCAGGACTAAAATGTTTTGAACTTTCGTCGACTAAAACTATGAAGGACAAAAAAATGACTTAAATGGGACTAAAATTAATAAACATATTCATCTCAAGACTCAGAATAAAACTGAAGTTGCTGTCAGAATCAACACTGCCTGATACTGATCAGTTTTTGTTTTTTCTTTGGTGTTACAGGTGAATTAGACCAGGTGAGTTTACCTGAACAGGTGCAGCTGCTGATCTGCTCAGTTTCCTCCACTCTCTCAGACACTGAGCGTCGTACCGATTAGGAATCTCTGTGGCAATCTTCGCCCAGCGACCTGGCAGACACACACACACAAACACACGCACAAACACACACACACACACACACACACACACACACACACACACACACTTATCGTGACTGCTAAACACTATATTACCCATGAGCCTCAGCACCAACGCTCCATGTGTGTGTGTGTGTGTGTGTGTGTGTCTCACCAACTCCATGTTTGTCCACCAGCCGCAGTAGCAGCTCTACCTCCTGTTGGTCAAACGCTCCTCTCTTTGTCCCCGCCTTCAGGCAGTCATAATACCTGCACACACACACACACAGTTTACTTCCTGTCTGAACACACCTGAGGACATACTGACACCTTCTATCGTTCAATCAGCTCTCACCTGTCTCTACAGCTGGAGTCGGTGCGTCCAGGAACCTCCAGGCGGATCTTCCACCAGTTCTTCTCTCCATGGTGAGACACGGCCTGGAGCAGCAGCTGATGGACAGACGGACAGACTAATATTAATATCACTCTGTTAACAACCCCCCCCCCTTGTATAACTGGTCCCCAATGTGTCCTCTATCAGCCTACCTCATCCTCCTCTTTGGTCCACATGCCTTTCCTCAGGCTCGGGTCCAAAACCTGGTTCCATCTGTAGATCAGCTGAGCTGGGTCCCGACCCTCCATGAAGTAACTCACTGAGAGACAGACAGGTAGAGAGACAGACACATGTAAGAAAGCAGTATCCCAACAAGAGTCAGGACACCCTACCCCTTCAGGTAAGGGCTAAGTGGTAGGGGCAGAGGATGTACTGGGATTGAGCCACAGAGTGTGATGTCACAGTGTGATGTCATTACTCTGTGTGTAGGGGATGAAGTTTCCGATCCTCAACTTGTCCACGAGCTCTTTGAGCAGATTGTCTTCATCAGGAGTCCAACTACTTCGTTTTAATGAGTCCGAGGCAAAACGCTGGAATGTCTGAAGACACAGGAAGGCCGTCCTCCCCGTCTGAGAGAGAGACAGGTGAGAGATACACATGTATTCAGACAAAACTGAAGTTATTGTTCTTGACCCCAAACAACTCAGAGACTCTTTATCTGATGACATAGTTTCTCTAGATGGCATTGCTCTGGCCTCTAGCACNGTTACTCGTGGTCCCTAAAGTCTCCAAAAGTAGATCAGGAGCTAGAGCCTTCAGCTATCAGGCTCCTCTCCTGTGGAATCATGTCTCTCTCTCTCTCTCTCTCTGTCTCTCTCTCTCATTGTGTCATACGGATTACTGTTAAATTATCATGTTGATCTGTTCTGTACGACATCTATTGCACGTCTGTTTGTCCTGGAAGAGGGATCCCTCCTCAGTTGCTCTTCCTGAGCTTTCTACCGTTTTTTCCTGATCAGCTGTGAGGGTCATAAGGACAGAGGGATGTCGTATGCTGTAAAGCCCTGTGAGGCAAATTGTGATTTCGGATATTGGGCTTTATAAATAAAATTGATTGATTGATTGATTGATTGATTGATTGACATCGTGACCAACTATAAACATCTGGGCACGATTACAGATGACAAGTTGAAATTTGAGCTAAACACAGACATGTTGTGTGAGAAGGATCAGCAGCGCCTACACTGCTTGAGGAAATTGGCTAAGTTCCAAGTCGACAAGACTCTGATGTAAATGTTCTACAGCGCTTATATTGAATCTCTCATCTCTTTTTCTATTATCTGTTGGTATGGTAATCTTTGCATCAAGAATAAGAATTCCCTCGGAAAATGGTGACAGTGGCCTCTTAGGTAGCCGGCATCCAATTGGATAGCCCAGATCACATCTTTAACAGACAGGTGCTCTTGAAAGCTCCGTCGATTCGCTCGGATGTTGTTCACCCACTCAGTTCTGAGCATAGGCTCCTTCCATCCGGCCTTCGCTTGTGTGTCCCAAGGCCCACTGAAAACAGGTACAAATACTCTTTTATTCCTGTCTGTATCTGAGCATTGAATGCTGCTGAGGGAAGGAAGTAATGTCATTCATAGCTGCGTACGTAGCTGCAGCTGCCGCCGTTGTCTTGAATTACTCACTGTTGTTTGTTGTTGTTGTTGTCATTGTTTATGCTATGTATTGACTGGCACTTTGTTCTTGATCGAACCTTTGAGAGATTGCACTTTACTGGTCACTGTGTGTCTTATTGTCACTCTGTACACTTACAGAACTTGTACCATATTTATTATTTTTATCTTATTCTAGCTTATTCAATATGAATATTAATGGGAGTCAGCTGGCAGTCTGGTTGACTTGGTGTGTGCAAGCATGCTGCTCGCTAACTGCTGTCTGTGTGCACGTTACTTGTATTGTCTCCATGTTATGTTCTGTCTTACCATGTTTTTATGAGTGTGTCTTTGTGCTTCTATGAAGCTGCAACCTAACTTTGGGACATTCATAATAAAACTGAACTGAACTGAGAGACAGGTCAGAGACAGACAGGTCAGAGACAGACAGGTCAGAGACAGACGGGTCAGAGACAGACGGGTCAGAGAGATCGAGACACTGATGGGTGGAAGACAGGCGGACAGCAGCTCCTCCTCACCCCCAGTTCTGCAGCGATGGTCTCCCAGTTTCTCTCCACATGTCTCCTGCTGACCTCCTTCAGCTGGTGCACCTCCTCCTTACTCCACGCAGTCTTGTTGATGGACGGGTGGAGGTAGTTCTGCCAGAAACTACGGATGTCCTCAGCATCCCTCGTGCCCTCAAACTGAGGAGGAGAGGAGAGGAGAGGAGAGGAGAGGAGAGGAGAGGAGGTGTGGACAGGGGAGGAGGAGCAGGTGAGGAAGAGAGGTTAATGTTGACAGTCAGGTGCTTCTACACTCTGCTCTGTGATTGGTTGATTTTTCCACTCACATCAATATTGGAGATTTTCTGCCAATCATGTTCATCATATCGATCACCAAGGAGCTCCTCCTCCTTCTTCGCTCTGACCAATCAGAGACAGACTCACATTATAAACAGATCCACAGGTTTTCAACAGACATATGAATAATGTCTATGATGTTGCCATGGAGACAGTCAGTTGGCTTTAAGCTACAGTTGTTTCTATGCTCTACAGACAGACTCACCGTGACGTCACCCTGACAACAACAACATCAGGAAATGTTATGTTCAGCAGTAAAGTTTAAAGCTATGAAGTCAAACACAGTGGTGCGACCTGTGTGATGTTCCTGGTGAGGTTAGTTTATGTTCTGTGTTTCTTTGCTTCGTCTTTTATCAACTAGATCCACAGACGCTGAAGCTGAACAACGACATCAGGAGTTCTACTCCAGGTTGATACGTAAGAGTTAATAAAGACACACAGTGGTGGATCCTGATATGGGCCCAATGGGCGTTTGCCCAGGGCGGCACTTTGTCACGACGTGGGGGGGGGGGGGGCGGCAGAATTTTGCTCGGGTTCAGCCCACTTGACATGCTGCTGTGTTGTGCTATGACCTATTCAAGTGCTGGTACTTGTTATTTACGTGACAACGCCTGAACGTAACACAGGTTCCGCTCCAACTGACTGTAGTGCTGAGCTGCTGCGTGAGCAGCGTGTTACACACTGTGCATAACAATAACTATGTCAGGTAACAAACTTCGGTCAGGAAAATGCGGCCCGAGCTGCGCTCTAGTGTGCTCACCTGTAAGTGCGCGCACGTGTCTGTGTGTGTGTGCGTGCGCGTATTGGGGCCGAACTCTGCCGTGGGCGATACAGAGAGAAGAGGAGGATTGTAAACGTGTGACTATGTAGAGACAGAAATGACCTTCATGTAAATAAGATAAGAATATTTATTAGTTCAATAACAGGACAGGTGTAGACCTGTTCTGTAGGAAAGGTAACCTTACGTGATCTGGAGCTGTATAGAAAATAAAATTAACTTGACCTTCAAGGGGGGGCGGGGGGGCCGTTGGGGGGGTGGGACGCCCAGGGCGCCATTTAGGCTAGAACTGCCACTGAAGACACACATTGTGTACAGAGGGCCTTTCCAAAACCAGACCCCACCCACTCCCCCTCCGTCACAGAGTCTAACTCTGTCTGTCGTCTCCGTCACAGCTGGAGGAATCTCCTTCATTAACGTGAAGAAAAATATGGCAGCAGCTTTGGGACAAAGTTCATTCACTGTGTTAAATAAGAAAAGGCATGTCGGCCAGTTCTGATAGTTAATTTGAAGTCGATATCATCTAAAACCGATAACGTGTCAATGTTATCGTTCGTCCCTAATATGGGCTACAAATAGAAGTTTTATGGCAGTCCAGTGTTCCAACGATCAGCAGCTCTGGTTTGGTTGAAATAAACTCTGAGTTAGATGTAAAATATTCTGTGTTCCTGCTGCTGCAGGCAGGACACGACTGTTTACAGGTGGTCCTGTTACATTTATCTCCACCACTCACCGTCAGCTCAGCCGCCTGTTGCACCACACTGACCTCTGGTGGCGAATGATGTTCACTACATGTAAAACGTCTTGAGTGCAGCCTCTCCAGAGTGACGTTAACACAATGATGAGCATCTGTATTTTTGATGGTGTTAAAAATCAGACCGTTGGGATCACCATCTCTAAATACTCTGATACCACCTGACCCTGTTTCTGGATCGAGACAAAATGTCCTCACAGTGTCAGCAGGTCCTCACAGAGACAAATGAAGAACAAACCTGATCAGGTCAATCTCTCTCTCCAAACTGTCCATCTGCTGTCTGAGCTGCTGTCTGTCCGTCTCTGCTGCTGAGGACAACTTCTGACTCAGGTAGTCCACCCTGAGAGACACACACAGAGACACACAGAGACACAGAGACACACAGAGACACAGAGACACACACAGAGACACACAGAGACACAGAGACACACACAGAGACACACAGAGACACACACAGAGACAGACAGAGACAGACAGGTTATTATAAGACACAAGAGTACTGTCAGTCAGTGAATGTGTACAGTACTGCTGTGTATATTCTACTGATGGTTGTCATGACGCTGAGGAGTTGTTGCCATGGAAACAGATGGGCTGTGTTCAGGTGTTACCTAGAAAGTTTGGGTTGGATGAGTCTCCTCAGACTGTCTTTGGCTATGGAGTTGATCAACAGGGTCTTCTGCCAGCTCCCCCCTGGACACACAGAGACAGACAGAGACAGACAGACAGAGACAGACAGACAGAGACAGACAGAGACACAGAGACAGACAGAGACACAGAGACAGACAGAGACGAGGTTATCCTCTGGGGAAATAATCTGCAGGTGGAAAACAAATGGCCGCTGTATGTTCAGTCATCAGTGTGTGAGACAGGTGATATGTGACAGGTGTTATACAGGTGCAGAGTGTGTTAGTCTGTCAGGTCTGAAGTGAAGTGAGGACCCTGAACGTCCCTCAGCTACAGATCAGCTGACACTCTGATGTGATGTCACTTCCTCTGTGATCAACAGAGTTTAATGATCTGTTTGTTTTTATTCTCACATCGTTTCATTTTCAGCTTCTTGTCGTCCAGACAGCCGGTCAACCTGCTGGCCTTCTCCTTCGTCTCCTGATTGGCTGGAGGACCCTGAAGACAGACAAGTACAGCGTCTCATTGGTCAGCTGTCAACAGAGACTGTGGTTACACAGAGCAGAGCGACACCGAGAAGATCACAGGTCTGTGATTATATCTGTCTGTGATTCTCACCAGTCCTGTCAGTTTGTCCTTGAAGTACGGTTTGAGGAAGCGGCCCAGGTACATGCCGATTGGCTGCTGGAAGGAGGAGGGGGCGGGCTGTTCCCTAGAAGACTCTTTGATTGGTCCAGACAGCTGAGACAGAAGCTCCTTCTACAGACAGAGACATGACAGATCATCAGTACTGACCTGCAGTTTGTGGTTGTGTGTCAGTACTGACCTGCAGTCTGTGACTGTGTGTCAGTACTGACCTGCAGTCTGTGGTTGTGTGTCAGTACTGACCTGCAGTTTGTGATTGTGTGTCAGTAGTGTCTCCAGCTGGTCCAGCGTCTCTTGAACGACCTGCTGGTAGACCAGGTTCATCTGTAGACATGATTCTGCTGACACAGACAGACCCAGCTCACTCTGAGGAGACAGACAGACGACAGACAGACAGAGTGATTAGTAAAACCAACAGTCTTATATTCAGATATTAATCTAGTCATTCTTTTTATCAGTGGATTGTTTGGTTTTTGACAGACGAGTTATCTGAAGACATGTTAGAGAGTTAAATTCACTTCATACACCAACAGACAGGGGTGCTGGTTTTAAATGCAGGTATAAATAAAATAAAAATATAAATATAGATAAAGTTGGTTGTTAAATGTGTCAGGACAAGTTGACAGTAGAAGACTGAGACTGTGATGTTCAGATGTTACTGACCTCCTCACTGCTGCTGCTGACATCATCATCATCATCATCATCATCTGAACAGAAACACACAACAATCAGTCATGTGGATCATTGTTAATAGAGACAGACAGACAGACAGAGACAGAGACAGAGACAGACACAGACACAGACACAGAGACACACACACACACACACACACACACACACACACACAGGGACAGACAGGTACCTGACAGACAGGTAGGACTCTGTGGTCCAAGGACGTTCTCCAAGTTCTGGATCTCCTTCTGGATCTTCTCTCTCTGAGCCAACAGACCTGCTGCAGACTGAACACACACACACACACACACACACACACACACACACACACACTGTTGAGTGATGGTCAGACTACACACTGACCTACACACTGACCTACAGACAGACAGACCTACAGACAGACCTACAAATAGACTGACCTACAAACTGACCTACAATCAGACCTACAGACAGACAGACCTGCAGACAGACCTACACAGAGACCTACACACAGACCTGCAGACTGACCGACAGACTGACCTACACAGACGTACACACAGACCTACACACTGATCTACAAACTGAGCTACACAGACCTACACACAGACCTACAGACTGACCTACACACAGACCTACAGACTGACCTACACACTGACCTGCAGACTGACCTACACACAGACCTACAGACTGAGCTACACACAGACCTACAGACTGACCTACACACTGACCTACAGACTGA
>NC_065513.1:44928632-44930023 GCF_006386435.1 Epinephelus moara
GACCTACACACTGACCTGCAGACTGACCTACACACAGACCTACACACTGACCTGCAGACTGACCTACACACAGACCTACAGACTGACCTACAGACTGACCTACACACAGACCTACAGACTGACCTACACACTGACCTGCAGACTGACCTACACACAGACCTACACACTGACCTGCAGACTGACCTACACACAGACCTACAGACTGACCTACAGACTGACCTACACACAGACCTACAGACTGACCTACACACTGACCTGCAGACTGACCTACACACAGACCTACACACTGACCTGCAGACTGACCTACACACAGACCTACACACTGAGCTACGCACTGACCTGCAGTTATTATTAATAATATTATTATTGTTATTATTATTATTACTATTATCATTAGTTGTCATTAATGTTGACATCAGTGTTGTTTTTGACTCAGAGGAAGTAGTTTATTCAGACATGTTGCCATGGTAACTAATGAGCGTCTGTGTTACCTGTCTCCCCTCTTCCTGCGAGTCATCATCATCTGATTCATCACCTAAGCAGAGACACAAGACCACTGTTAGAGAGAGACAGACAGACAGACAGACAGACAGGTGGACAGAGACTGACAGGTACCTGTCTCACTGCTCAGCAGTTCCTGTTCAGTGTTTGTTGCAGACAGAATCTGTTCCAGCTCCTCCACCTGTCTCTGGATCCTGTCCCTCTCTGCAGACAGAGACACTGACATGACTGTGGACGCGCGCGCACACACACACACACACACACACACACACACACACACACACACACACACACACACACACAGAGTAACTTCCTATTAAAAAGGGCCTTGGGTTCAAGTCCGAGTGAAGTCACGAGTCACTGCATTTCTGTTTGATTAAAGTCACAAACTTAGATCATGTGACTCGAGTGTGATATTGGCATTAGAGAACCCAGAGCTGAGTGGACACAGTCAAACACAGTAAGAACAGAGTAACACTGAGGAGAAGCAGAAGAAACAACACACTCACTGTCTCTGTTAATATTCATTAATAAAATATCATTAGATTCCCTTCAGTCTGAAGTTTGATTGACTGAGATCTCCCTTATACAACAGCAAGGTACACAGGACTGCTGACACTGCTGACACTACTGACACTGCTGATGCTGCTGACACTACTGACACTGCTGACACTACTGACACTACTGACGCTGCTGACGCTGCTGACCCTACTGACACTGCTGACGCTACTGACGCTGCTGACCCTACTGACACTGCTGACGCTACTGACGCTGCTGACGCTGCTGACCCTACTGACGCTGCTGACGCTACTGACGCTGCTGACCCTACTGACGCTGCTGACACTGCTGACGCTACTGACGCTGCTGACGCTACTGACGCTGCTGACGCT
>NC_065513.1:44930182-44934695 GCF_006386435.1 Epinephelus moara
TACTGACACTGCTGACACTACTGAAAGTACTGACACTACTGACACTGCTGACGCTACTGAAAGTACTGACACTGCTGACACTACTGAAAGTACTGACACTACTGACACTGCTGACACTACTGAAAGTACTGACACTACTGACACTGCTGACGCTGCTGACGCTACTGAAAGTACTGACACTGCTGACACTACTGAAAGTACTGACACTACTGACACTGCTGACACTGCTGACACTACTGAAACTACTGACACTACTGACACTGCTGACGCTACTGAAAGTACTGACACTACTGACACTGCTCAGTGTCGGTAGTGACAGTAACTGTAGTGTCAGGAGTAACTGTAGTGTCAGTAGTATCTGTAGTGTCAGGAGTAACTGTAGTGTCAGTAGTAACTGTAGTGTCAGGGGTAACTGTAGTGTCAGGAGTATCTGTAGTGTCAGTAGTAACTGTAGTGTTAGGAGTAACTGTAGTGTCAGTAGTATCTGTAGTATCAGTCGTATCTGCAGCAGCACTGAGGATGTCGGTGCAGTAACGTCACTCTGTCAGTAGTTTGTGATGCTAACATTAGCAGCTAACATACACACGCAGTAATAAATAGGCACTTTCTGACCTTCAGCAGCTTCCGTCTCGTATTCCGTGTCTGCGTCTCTTCATTAAACTCTCCGTTTATCTTTATTCTGTCTTCACTGTGTGTCTTTATTGTGTCTTTACTTTCTGCCTGCACGCGCCGCGGAGCTCCAATCAAAGTAGCGCTGTCTTTAACATATTACCCAGCAGGCTGTGCGGCGGGACATCTTCTTCTCCGTTCGCATGTAGTTCCGGTTTAAACGTTTCTGATAAAAAAACAAGTTTGATTCTAATGTCGATGAGCGGAACAAACAATCTGTAGTTTAATATGATCAAATTCTGTAGTTTAAACTGACAAATATAAAAAACAAACCTAACATCCGCGTGTCCTCTTTTCATTGTCTTCCCCACCGTATCACTTCCGGTCGCTCCGCTGTGTGGTTCCGCCATCTTTCTGTCTGTTTAAAATGACTGGGCTCAGTCTGAGGCCTTAAATATTTTCTCTTGCTTTTAACTGAAATAAATAAGTCTTGTTGATACTTCGATTCCAAGTGGTAATAAAAACATTATTTTCAAATATTTTCTCTTGCTTTAAATGATTGCGTTCAAATTACAACATTAGTTCAATGGTGTTCATTATGTCTTTAGTTTATGATAATGACTTTAGTTGTTCTTTTATGTCAGACATGTTAGGATATTACACACCTTGACATGTTTCGGCGGAAACTTCCGCCTTCCTCAGAAGTTTCACTTGGTGGTGGTTGTGACGGGTCTTTATCAGCTGATCTGTCAATTAGCCAATATTAGGGAGGCGTGACCGTCCTGTCAAGTCTGAATAGTTTAAAAGTATGAATGATATTTAAAGGCTGAATGGATGTAAGAATGTCAGAAAGATAATGAACATTTTGAAGTTTGGAGTTTCTACGTGAAAGTATGAATGAGGAAATAGGTTTTTAAGATGCTTGAAAAAATCTTGAATTCTGTGAAGTTTGAACATTCTGCCATTTATTTGATGGGGAAACATTTCCGCAAAACGTTGAATATTTCGGAAAGTATGAATGATTTCAAAATTCTGAACAGAAGCACACGTCCTAACTGAGATTAATACTTGCGCGTTTGAATATGTTTAAGTATTATGAAGTAGTTAGGCGACAAAAAAGCGTGTAGAATAATAATCATGTGGCAATAAAGAATTCCAAATCTGTAGAACATTTGCATTCACACCCAATTATGGCTCCTGGTTTCCCATCATACTCAGACTTTATTAGATGAATTTAAAACATATTGTCTGTGAACATGCAGAAACATTTAATATGATCATATCATCTTCTGCTGGTTGAATATTTTCTACATTACTGTGTAAAAACATCCTGTAAACATGAATTATTATTATCAACAAATAAAAAGTTTGTGACTGAGTTTGTAGAAAAATCTGCTTCAACAGATTTGACTGTGTTTTAACGAATAAATAAATCTGAACATGTCAGACGTGTTTACAGAATAAATCCTGAAATATATCAAACCATAAAAACAGAAATGTAACTTCAGATTGTTCTTCTGCTTCTTCAGCTTTATAAACTGGTCAGCTGACCGTCAGCCAGTCAGAGGATGAGGTGTGCCATCAGCTGCTCTCAGATCAGATCAGAACACATCGAAATAAAACAACAGAGATTCACTCGACATCTTTTTATTTATTTTCCAGTTTGAAAACGAAAAGTTTGACGTTCAGTTCGTTCAGTTTTCAGTCGGACGTCTGATCAGTCTCCACGACCATGAGTCAAACACATCCCCACTATCAAAATGACAGGAAGTGATGCGTCAAACTGTGACAATGAAACCTCAGCTCCTGGGTCTGTTTCACCTCCACCCTCCTCCGTGTCCTCTGTGCAGTGCATTGTGGGAGAATAAGTTCTGTCTGACTGATCAGGACTCAGAGTGTCAGTCACCCTGTCCCTCTGACGGAGACATGTCTCTGTCTCTCTGTCCGTCTGTCTGTCTACCGGCGGCGGTACAGGATGTCCCAGGAGTCTCTCCACTTCAGTCCTTGCAGCTGATTGGCCGACAGCTCTGGGCTGCCATAGGTCAGAGGGCAGAAGGTTCGATACGACAGGAAGACGGACAACAACACCGCCGACACGCACACACACAGTGCACGCCGATGTGTCGCTCTGCTGCAAACACACACAAATTTTACATCAACATTCATTTACTCTGTGTGTGTGTGTGTGTGTGTGTGTGTGTGTGTGTGTGCATACCTGAGCAGGTGAGTGTGTGTGTGCTCCAGCAGGGCGGGGCTCAGCAGGTGCAGGTAGCAGAGGGCGGGCAGGTAGTGATACAGGAAGAGAGTTTTCTCCATCAGGAGGAACGGCAGGAAGTTTACCAACCAACCACCGACACACACACACCCGAGACACACGAACTGACCCCACACACCTGGACACACGCACGCACGCACGCACGCACGCACGCACGCACGCACGCACGCACGCACGCACGCACACACACACACACACACACACAGAATGATATTTAAGGAACATCTCAGGGCCAGTTTTACAAAACACCCTTTAGTCTTCTCCCTTAAGGTTTTCTTATATTTTTAAACAAGAAAAAGCCAGCAACACTCGGTGTCCTTCGTTACAAACTTTTAATACCTCACTGGTACAGGCGATTAAACACACAGACTGGTGTCTTCCTCAAGAAGACTGTTGTATACTGTTGTTCTGTGGCCGAGCACCTCCAGACTTTTTTCTTCTTTTTTGAGAGTGCGTGTTGTCTTTTTTCATTTTCTTAGATTTTTACCTTAAGTATTAAAGCGTTTCTCTTCTATCTCAGTCTTACAACTAAGGAATTACTTTAAGTTAGTTAAACTGTGACACAAAACAACTTAAGGTTTCACAAGTGCAAACAAACAAATGGTCTCCATAGAAACTGTGAAATTGAATGGCTTTAAAATGTCTTTAAATGCCTTCATGTTTTTCACTCAGCTAAGGAAACCTGTTAAAGGATTCTGTGCAACACTCTAGAGCAGGGTTGGCCACACCTGCTCTAGAGTAAGGCCCAATCCCAATACCCCCCCTAGCCCTTGCCCACTACCCCTTGGCCCTCGAAATGAAGCAACGAGGGGTAGGGGTTGAACTCTTTCCCTAGGAATTGGGACACCACTCACTACGTCACCGCGTCGGTTACGTTCACGCATACGTAATTATTTTAAGCAGGAAGCTGCGAGCCATCTACATTTCCAACCGGCATCTACAATGGAGTCTCCGGCTGAGTTCATCCTACCGATCAGGTTTGCTGTATTCATCATGTTTCATTTGATGAACGTCAGACGACGAAATGATACGTACGACAGGGGACTTCTGCTAGCTAGCTAGCTAGCTAGCTAACCAGCTAACATTACGAGCAGCATAGTTATACTAGCTACCATCATATCGTAATATGAAAAATCCGACAACTTTGCAGAACAGGACAGATGACAGACACCAGATAGTGCGAGCGAGTTAGCTAGCTAACAAGCAACCTGACGACGGTAACGTTAGTTAGCTGACTAGCTTTCTGTCAACTCCAATCTAGACATCGTGAATAGCAATAAAAAAATGTTATACAGTAGTACTAAGGGATAGGGCTAAGGGGGGTATTGGGACGGGCCCTAAGTCCTTCAGCTAAGGAGGAAAATATACAGGAAGGGTCGTACTTAAGGAGAAACCTTTAAAACATGATGATGATGATGATGATGATGATGATGAAGGAGTCTCCACATTTAAGACTAGACTTAAGACTTTCCTCTTTGATAAAGCTTATAGTTAGGGCTGGCTCAGGCTTGCCCTGTACCAGCCCCTAGTTAGGCTGACTTAGGCCTAGTCTGCCGGAGGACCCCCCTATAATACACCGGGCACCTTCTCTTCTTCTCTCTCTCTCTCTCTCTCCTTCTCTTTCTCTCT
>NC_065513.1:44935596-44941056 GCF_006386435.1 Epinephelus moara
TCCCTCCTCAGTTGCTCTTCCTGAGGTTTCTTACCATTTTTTTCCCCGTTAAAGGGTTTTTTGGGGAGTTTTTCCTGATCAGCTGTGAGGGTCATAAGGACAGAGGGATGTTGTATGCTGTAAAGCCCTGTGAGGCAAATTGTGATTTGTGATATTGGGCTTTATAAATAAAATTGATTGATTGATTGAGTGTGTGTGTGTGTGAGTACCATCAGGGAGATCTTTGAAGCCCCGCCTCCTTCTCAGCAGGTAAACGGCTGCCAGCAGCTGATAGGCCAGCAGGCTGAAGTTCGCCATGCCCCATGACACAGGGTTACCAATCAGATGGATCTGAGCCTGAGACACAGACAGCCAATCAGAAGACAGAACAGGAGTGTGTACTGTGACGCTGTGTGTGTGTGTGTGTGTGTGTGTGTGTGTGTGTGTGTGTTACATTGGTGGAGGAGTGCAGCCAGTATGCAATGTTTGTTTCCATGGTGATCCACTCCAGTGGGGAGGAGCTGTATTTGTGCTCAGAGTCTTCCTGTTTCACCGTCAGCATCTTCCACTGTGACAATATATGACATCATCAGTCACACTGCTGCCATGGTAACACAACACGTGACATCATCAGTCATTCTGCTGCCATGGTAACACAACACGTGACATCATCAGTCACACTGCTGCCATGGTAATACAACACGTGACATCATCAGTCACTCTGCTGCCATGGTAACACGTGACATCAGGTGCTGCTGTAGATGAACAAGTTAGTTTCATCGTTGACAATAATAAAGTTGCTGTGATCTCTGAGGAGAGGAAAATGTTTCGTCTGTGTGATCGTCACTGACGGTTTGTTCTTCTCACAGGTTCAGTAAAGTTAAAACAAAACTTTGAATCAATGTTCATGTGATGCAGAGATCAAGGTGTGTTCTAATTGGATAATTAAGTGATGATGCGTTCACTATCCTACCTGAAGTTCTAAAAATTTGGCCCAGAAGGAAATTTTTCTGTCCACGTCAATGTGAGTCGGAGAATGAAGCTCCGCCTCCCTCTCCTTCTGCTCCTGACCTGCATACACATGACAAAGAAGAAAAAATCAAACTGTACTTAAATGCATCACTGAGTTCTTAAAACTAAAGACATCATGTAGTTCAGTGCCCCCACACTGAATGACCCTGATCACTACAGTCTGTGTGTCTGTGTTTAGTGATGATGTCACAGGTCAGAGGTCATACTGGTTCCATATCGGTGCTCCTCGACTGTCCATCCCAGACTGCTGCTGTGACCTTTGAACAGTTTGTCAGCGACGACCTCAAGCTGACGGAAACCCCAGTCTGGAAGAGACACACCGCTCAGCTGCATGCACACACACACACGCACGCACGCACGCACGCACGCACGCACACACACACACACACACACACACACACACACACACACAGGTCATCACCTCCTTATATGGTTACAGGAAACAGCAGTGTGCCACATGTGGTCACTTCCTGTCGCTACCTTGAGGACTGCTGAGGTGTTGACGTGGACCAATCGAACCTCAGAAAGGATCGTCTTCCAGGACTCTGACTCCGCCTCCCTGTTAAAGATGTCCTGCAATGAGACGAGACTTTAGACTTCCTACAGTACCTAAACGTTACAGAGAAACATTATGTGACGAGACATAAAAATATCTATGGTACCTGAACGTTACAGAGAAACGTAACATAACGAGACATTAAAATTACTGAATGTTATTGACAGACATCATTTAATTTTGTTATACTCCAAGACAACTCAGGCACATTGTGAGTACAGCGTGTGAACACCGTGTGAATGGTGAGTGAATGCCACGTGTATGCCGTTAGAATGCTGTGACGCCATGTGAACATTGTGTTAAGGCACTGAACACTGCATGAGCATTGTGAGAATGGAAACGGCCTGTGGACATCGTCAGAATGCTGAACTGTCCTCAGGACTTTCGTTAAAGTGACTCGGCTGTTTGTTCAGACATGAGACCGACATGTTAAATTGACGTCACAGTAACGAGGAGTTTATACATGACGTTCACTGACAGCATGCATGCCGTGCTGGCAATGATGATGATGATGTGTTCATGATTAAGAATAAACAAAATCCTGTGCTCACCACTCTCCAAAGGTTCTGTGCTGCCATGGAAACGTTAAAGTCAATGTAACCCGACACCTCCTGAGAATGAGGGCTCATGGGAGCTGCGACATCATGGCTGACAGAATAAACAACACAATAAACATCAGAATAAACAACAGACTAACACAGAAGGTGAAGAACAGCGTCAGACTTCCTGTTTCCTGCAGTGACAGAATGACTGAGCGACCAAACTACGACTCCAAGGATGCATTTCACTGACAAACAGCCAATCATGGAGCTTCACAGAGATGACACTGACTGAGCTGCAGTCGAGGCTCATGGGTAATATAGTCCTACCATTAGCTGCTAAGTGTCAGTTCTCAGATGTCCGACTGTCCCTGAATGCACTACAGCAGTCAGGTGAGAAGTTTACCTGTTGAGGAAGCGTGAGGTCATCCCATGAACCAGTTGGATGACATCCCCGTGACGGACAGGTCGAGGCGGGCTGCTGACCACCAGCTCCTGTCTGTCAGACAGAGACAGGTGAGACAGGGACTACACCTCCCAGCATGCCTTGGGACAGACAGGTGACCTACCTGCCGGGGTCTTTGATGATCCACCAGTTGTTGACGTCTTTGAAGGGATAACAGGTGACCTGCTGCTGGTGAGAGCTGCCCCGCCCAGTTTCATACCTGAGCAGGAAATAGGAAGTCATGTCATTCACTCTGAACCCTGCAGCGTTCTGATTGGCTGCTGTAGCCAGTGAGCTGGCAGTACCTGATTGGATAGTTGGCTTTGTGTGAGTGAAGCCAGCATGGGACGGGCTGGGATGCGGAGCTTCTTAAGGTCACCTGACTGCCGTACGCAACTTCCAACGGCTGACCCTGAGTGATCCTGGAGAGACCGCCCTGAAGAGAGACACGACCACCAAACAATCAATCAAGCAATCAATCAGTCAAGCAATCAAGCAATCAATCAAGCAGTCAGTGTTGAGTGTCAGTAGGACAGATATGTCTCGTGTTTGGTCATGTTAACATATAAAAATTGCAGTGACATCATCTTAAAAGCTCACTGGATGCTTTAATCAGCAACCAATCAGAGGAACATCTGCACTTCATGAGCTGTAATGCGTAGTGCACGTGGTGTGCAAGCTAGTATACGTAGCACACGTAATGTACGACGTACATATAGTATATGTTGTGTAGTATATGTAGTGTATGATGTAGTATACGTAGTGTATGACGTAGTATATGTAGTATACGATGTAGGATACGTAGTGTATGATGTAGTATACGTAGTGTATGACGTAGTATACATAGTGTATGACGTAGTATATGACATACTATACGTAGTGTATGATGTAGTATATGTAGTATATGACGTAGTATATGTAGTGTATGATGTAGTATATGTAGTGTATGACGTAGTATATGTAGTGTATGACGTAGTATAGATAGTGTATGACGTAGTATAAGTAGTGTATGACGTAGTATACATAGTGTATGACGTAGTATACGTAGTATATGACGTAGTATACGTAGTGTATGATGTAGTATATGTAGTATATGACGTAATATATGTAGTGTATGATGTAGTATACGTAGTGTATGACATAGTATATGTAGTGTATGACGTAGTATACGTAGTGTATGATGTATACGTAGTGTATGATGTAGTATACGTAGTGTATGACGTAGTATACGTAGTGTATGACGTAGTATACGTAGTGTATGATGTATACGTAGTGTATGATGTAGTAAACGTAGTGTATGACGTAGTATACGTAGTGTATGATGTATACGTAGTGTATGATGTAGTATACGTAGTGTATGACGTAGTATATGTAGTGTATGACGTAGTATACGTAGTGTATGACGTAGTATACGTAGTGTATGGCGTAGTATATGTAGCGTATGATGTAGTATATGTAGTGTATGATGTAGTATACGTAGTGTATGATGTAGTATATGTAGTGTATGATGTAGTATATGTAGTGTATGACGTAGTATACGTAGTGTATGGCGTAGTATATGTAGCGTATGATGTAGTATATGATGTAGTATACGTAATGTCTGATGTAGTATACAATGTAGTATACGTAGTGTATGACGTCGTATACGTAGTGTATGATGTAGTATACGTAGTGTATGATGTAGTATACATAGTGTATGACGTAGTATATGTAGTATATGATGTAGTATACGTAGTGTATGACATAGTATATGTAGTGTATGACGTAGTATACATAGTGTATGACGTAGTATATGTAGTATATGATGTAGCATACGTAGTGTATGATGTAGTATACGTAGTGTATGACGTAGTATACGTAGTGTATGACGTAGTATATGTAGTATATGACGTAGTATACGTAGTGTATGACATAGTATACGTAGTGTATGATGTAGTATATGTAGTATAAGACGTAGTATATGTAGTGTATGATGTAGTATACATAGTGTATGACGTAGTATATGTAGTGTATGACGTAGTATCCGTAGTGTATGATGTAGTATACGTAGTGTATGACCTAGTATATGTAGTGTATGATGTAGTATACGTAGTGTATGATGTAGTATACATAGTGTATGATGTAGCATATGTAGTGTATGACGTAGTATATGTAGTGTATGATGTAGTATACGTAGTGTATGATGTAGTATACGTAGTGTATGATGTAGTATATGTAGTGTATGATGTAGTATACGTATTGTATGATGTAGTATATGTAGTGTATGATGTAGTATACGTAGTGTACGGCGTAGTATATGTAGCGTATGATGTAGTATATGTAGTGTATGGCGTAGTATATGTAGCGTATGATGTAGTATACGTAGTGTATGATGTAGTATATGTAGTGTATGACGTCGTATACGTAGTGTATGACGTCGTATACGTAGTATATGATGTAGTATACGTAATGTATGATGTAGTATACAATGTAGTATACGTAGTGTATGACGTCGTATACGTAGTGTATGATGTAGTATACGTAGTGTATGATGTAGTATATGTAGTGTATGACGTAGTATATGTAGTGTATGATGTAGTATACATAGTGTATGATGTAGTATATGTAGTGTATGCCGTAGTATATGTAGTGTATGATGTAGTATACGTAGTGTATGACGTAGTATAGGTAGTGTATGATGTAGTATATGTAGTGTATGATGTAGTATACGTAGTGTATGATGTAGTATACGTAGTGTATGATGTAGCATATGTAGTGTATGATGTAGTATACGTAGTGTATGATGTAGTATACGTAGTGTATGACGTAGTATACACAGTGTATGATGTAGTATATGTAGTGTATGATGTAGTATACACAGTGTATGATGTAGCATACGTAGTGTATGATGTAGTATACGTAGTGTATGA
>NC_065513.1:44941628-44943849 GCF_006386435.1 Epinephelus moara
GTAGTGTATGACGTAGTATATGTAGTGTATGATGTAGTATACGTAGTGTATGACGTAGTATATGTAGTGTATGACGTAGTATACGTAGTGTATGATGTAGCATACGTAGTGTATGACGTAGTATATGTAGTGTATGACGTAGTATACGTAGTGTATGATGTAGTATACGTAGTGTATGATGTAGTATACGTAGTGTATGATGTAGTATAGCCTATACTACATCATACACTACCTATACTGCATATATGTAGTGTATGATGTAGTATATGTAGTGTATGATGTAGTATACGTAGTGTATGATGTAGTATAGCCTATACTACATCATACACTACCTATTTGTAGAGCACCTATACTGTATATATGTAGTGTATGATGTAATATAGGTGTATATGTGTGTATATATACAGTCTAGTAAATGTAGTGTATGACGTACACATATAGTATAGCATCCTTTGGAGGTCTGATGGTGGTGGAAGGAGCATGCTAACATGTTTGCTAACCTGGCAGTGATTGAATGTTTCCACCATCCAGTCAAAGAGACGTCCAATTAAAGAACGGAGAATGAGCTTAATGTGAGAGACTGGAGCCTGGGGGGTTGATCACGGGGCGGGTCTTTTATTAACGGATGTGGCTTTGACTTAGATATGATGACGGGTAAAGGGTCAGTTTTAGTACTGAGCTTTAGAGGTACGGGCTGGTGTGTATTTGTGTGTGTTTTTTACCTCCAGACTGGCCTGGAAGGCAGAGCTCATCAGCTGGTCATGTGGTCCGCTGCGGTGCAGGACAGTCAGGTGGATGTAGAACCAGAACACGTAGAGAAGAACAGGAACCACCAACAGACACACAACACGACACACACACTGCACACACACACTCAGCTGCGCACACACATACCACACATACCACACACACACACACGCATGCACGCACGCACGCACACACACACACACACACACACACACACACACACAGATGTCATTTTTAAATAAACACAACACACTCTTCAGAGTTTCTTCATTACAAATTGGCCAATTCTCAGATGTCGGAGTGTCCTTGAATGCAGCAGAGTTTGTACAGTGAAATAAGTGATGATGATGATGATGATGTGTCACATTTATGAACTCAAAGTAATCAGTGAGCTGATGGATGATGTCATGATGATGCCATACTGCTGTACCTGCAGGTTGAACATGTCTGTGTTCTCTGAGCGCGCTCAGTGTGACTCACATGACTGACTGTTCGGTCTCCAATCAGCTGCCAGGTGTGCAGAGAGGCCACGCCCAACAGCAGCAGGTAGGAGAACACACCCATATACTTCACCCTGACACACACACACACACACACACACACACACACACACTTTAGTGTTTCACAGGTGAAGAAACACACTGACTGCTTGTTATATATTGTTGTTGTTGTTGTCGTCAGCGTCTCACCCGACAGCTGCAGCACACGAAGCTCCAGAGACGAACAGCCAACAGTATCTGAACCAGCTGAGGAGACACAACATACACCTGTCACACCTGAGTCGCACCTGTCAGCAGTCACACCTGAGTCTCACCTGTCAACAGTAACACTTGAGTCTCAGCAGTCAGCAGTCACACCTGAGTCTCAGCAGTCACACCTGAGTCTCAGCAGTCACACCTGAGTCTCACCTGTCAGCAGTCACACCTGAGTCTCACCTGTCAACAGTAACACTTGAGTCTCAGCAGTCACACCTGAGTCAAAGAGCATGGATACTAAGAGGCGAAGCTCAATAGAACGCCCCATAGCAACAGACTCGTCCATGGTTTCGTCCTACCGCCGACATTTTGGACTGTCAGCAGACCGCAGCAGACCCGCTTGCATACAAAAACACACATACAAACTGAAGTATATCACTATTAATTATGCTTACAATGCTATTCACCTCGTGATAGCTTGGTCACAGCTGCTTTTTCACGTTTTTGTAAAGCAAAATATAAACTTTAAAAAAAACAAAACGAGGAAAAACGGCCGAGATGGCATCTCTACATATTACATCCACTTATGAGAAGATTAACTTCATTACTCCTTCAAAATCACCCCATAAGCCAATCTACCAAAAAATAAAAAAAATTAAAAAAAATGCAATATTTTAACTAGAAACACATTAATGGCGACGTCACACAGTCAGGAATAAAGATTTATTTACAGTTTGTACAGTAATAATAATAATAATAATATATAAGCTATTTTAATA
>NC_065513.1:44944349-44965586 GCF_006386435.1 Epinephelus moara
TAACCGTAGCTAACTTGTTTGTCCATTGTTTGGTATGTGACGTAATAGGTCAACAGGAAAAAGGTCCAATACTAACAAGCTGAAAGGGGGCATATCTCCACCTATCGTAGAGGAGTCGCACATACTTCCCAGCAAGCATTTTTTGGTTTAAAAAACGTCTAATAGCCGTCTACATGAAGACCTGACGTCTAGGCAAATCACGGCTGAATTTGGGCTGTCTGTGAAAATTTGGTAGATGTCTAACCATAGCCAAAGTGTAGACGTCATCAATTATACGGCTATGTAGAGACCATGTCCAAAAAATGGAGATAAACATATTTTAATTACTGTTGACTCTCCATACGTGATTGAATATCATACCGCACGCCATCTGCAATGGCGAAAATTACATTTAATCAATTTCAAAATGAAATCGGCTCAATTTGGGTTACATGTAGCTAGACTAAATCGGAGCTAAATATAGCCAATACGTTTAAATCAAAATTATTGCTTGCTGGGTTGGCTCAATAAATGGATTCCCCTCCCGTGCTTGTATACTGGAACAAGGACAGTAGGCCAGTTAGATGTCCTCATCCAGCTGGGACTGTAGCTACACTTCACTGGGACTGGAGACAGACTGATTATAGACTGTTCGGCTGGGACTATTTCCTGGAGGCAGTGTGTACCAGCTGAGAATCAAACCAAAGCATCAGTAGAAAAGGATGTTTGTTCATGTTCATCAGCTGAGTGCACAGGTACGAGGTGCCAGGCACGACAATAAACTATGTTTAAGATTTATTTTTTATTATGTCCACAGTTAATAACAGATGCAGTGTGTGTTACATCATGTGCTGCACAGAGAACGCCACTGTTCAAACCCACAGAGGGTTTCATGCAAAATGTTGCAGTGAAAATAAGAGGAAATGAAAGAGAAGGCAGCAGGTGTGTTCATCACAGATCTGACTCAGTCATCATGTTAAAGAGCAACCATCAGACGGTCTGTGGGTCCAGGTCCTCCTGTGTCTCACACTGAGACGTGATCTGAGTCATTGAGGACATTTACATGAACAACATGTTTATGATGTGTTTGAACATATTAACACCGTCTTCTGTTCATGAGAAACCAGAATGTGTTGGCTGGAGCGCTTTGACAGAAACCAGGATGAAAACAGGGAGTATGAATTCTATGTGTTTATGTAAACACCACATCTGAATATGATCATAACCTGGTTATTATTCTGGTGTAACCTGTCTGTCTGTCTGTCTGTCTATCTGTCTGTGGGGTCTCTGGACTGTGGATCAGAGACAAAGAGACATTTGAGGACGTCACGGTGGACTCTGAGATACTGAGATGAAAGCTTTGGGCCCTCCTGATCAACACGTACTTTACTGAGCACGTTAAAGAAAACGTGTCCCCAAATCCTCAGTCCTGTTGTCACGTTACACTTTACTGACCTTTTGTTTGATGCAGCCATCCTCGTCTCATGGTGCAACCAAGGCTATTCAAGAGAAGACTGAGACACGGGGTCAAACATGGGGGGATTGCACATGCGCAGTAAAATCTGGTCTGCACTTCCTCAAAGGCTCAGTAGATGGCGTGAGGCCGCGGAATAAGGGGGATGTGCATGCATGTCATTTTCACAGCTTATTATTGGACTGTCACTGGTGGCCTGCGTTGTGGGTGAGAATGACAGAGATGCAATTCCGACAACTTCAGGCAGCCGCCGTCCAAAAGTCCAAGCAGACCGCACCAAGCGCAGTCCTTGATCGCCTGAGTGGATCCTGCGCTTTTTATCTAGCGCCCCTGCTGTCACTCTCCAGCATCGCAGCTCAAGTTACACTGCGCATGTGCAATCCCCCCATGTTTGACCCCGTGTCTCAGCCTTCTCTTGAATAGCCTTGGGTGCAACCAGGAAGTTAACAGCTCTGGTCATGTGACAGTTTACACTGAACATGTGACACTGCACAGATTTCACTGAGACACTTTATTATTTAAATATTTGCTGAAAATGCATCAACACGTCATTCAGTGACATTTTTAAGCCTTATAACTGAAAACTTGTTTTGCAGTCACTGTTGTGACCGGTGGGACTAAATGACTACGCTGCAGCCTGACGTGCACCTCCCCAGAGATGTAACTCCATGTCACAGTGACACAGACCTCCTGTCTGTCTCTGTAAGCTGAAACAATTTCCCTCAGTGGAAACAAAGCTTTGATTTACTTTAATTTCACAGATAAGAAACAATAAATTGTGAAGACAATAAAGCCTCCACACACTGTGTGTGATTTATCCTGGCTGAAATATGAGCAGAGGAAATCTCTGCTAGCTGCTAGGCTAATTTATACAATGTAAAATGCCATAGGCTTGTGCTAATAACGTTAGCATGTTGTATTTGTGGGGAAAATGTGTCCAGATAAAGGTGTTTAATGTGTGTTTTGAATCAACTAAACTTTACAGCACTTCACAGAAACCCCACCTGGTGTTGTGGAGGTGTAACTGCAGAGTGACACAGACACACCACCACACAGGTGTAAACGCTCACAGTGGCGTAGGCCTCGTGCGTGAGCTACGCCGTAGAGCTGATACATACGTATAAATCCCACCTAACAATCCTACGAGCAGCTCTCTCACAGTTTTCAGCTTGACCTCCACAGTTCCTGTTAACGTCCATTTCTTAATGACATGACCAAGTGAGGGAACAGCTCCCTGAAAACACTTTGTATCTTCCTCTAGTCTTCATCAGGTCTTTGAGTGTTGAGAGTGCAGGCAGCTGTTTAGAGGAGCCCATGGCTGCTGAGTGTTGGGACAAGCTGTCAGGAGTCACCTGCTCTGTCCTCACCATCACTGTCAACAAGAGACCGTGGGGACAGCTGTCTCACTGCTCAGCTGTCTCACTGCTCAAACCTTTGGACGTTGCTCCTTTCATATTATTTTTCACTCTAAAATTGTACAAAACAAAAACAAAACACTGATCTTCATTAAAATGTTGAAAAGCATGTTTCATGTTTAACGTCATGTCTTTTGGAGATCAGCTCATCTTTTGCTCACAGTGAACCACATTTTGACCAGAGGTGCCCAAACGTCTGCTGACACTGTACGTGTTACTGCAGTCGGACATTTTATTGACTGAAAACTGAAGGTGATGAAGGTTTCACAGCAGAAAAAAAAAAGAAAAAAGAAGAAGCTGGTTATTAATGCGAGCCGCTCGTTTTATTTCCAACATGTCTGATCAGTTTGATGTTGGTGTTTTCTATCTTTATGTTTCTGTCTCCATCTGAACTCAAACTCTTGTGATCGTCTGATTCGATGTCCTGAAATATTTTTGCTCCTGGTTGTAACTTTGTTTGAAACCTGTTGTATAAATAAAGTTTATTATTTTATATAAATGATCAGTCGATGATGAAAATAAAAGTTTTTAAAGAACATAAGTCAGCAGCAAACTGAGACATAATTATGAACAGAGAAGACGCTGACTGACGTCGTCGTCCAGAGACAAGGACGAGGACGAGGACGTTGCCGTGAAACGATGAGAGTAAAGATGGCGCTCTGAGCGAGCGTCAGTGTTCGTCTCTGATTATTGATTAAATAATAAACCTAACACATGTTAACGCTCACAGCTGCTTCCTGTCTCATCTACGCCATCTTCACCATCACGTTGTTGTACGGTGAATCCTGCTGCTCCTCCCTCTGCTCCTCCTCTTCCTCCTCCCCCTGTGGCTCCTCCCTCTCTTCTTCTTCCTCTTCATCAGTGCTTTGTGCAACAGGAATCGCCCTCTTGGCTCGTTTGGGAACGGCGTAGTCGTCCACCCGAGGGTTGTACGGGTACTCATGACCTTTAGGGTCAGCAGGGGTACCCATAATCCTCCAGGCGTCTCCTCTCATCTCCTCGGGGTCGTCGTACAACGAGGTGGGAGGTTTCTGTGTGGTGGTGGGGACGGCGCAGCCTTCGGGCTCATCGTAGATGTGCTCAATCTTCCCATATGTTGGCCCGGTGGCGGCAGCGGCAGTGGCATCACTTGTGAAGATGTTCCTGATCTTCATCTCATCGATGCTGTCGTAGAGCGGGTCGGCGCCGGACTCAGGTCTGTGAGCATGATGGGACTTCAGGATGTCGGCCATAGTGTTCACAGCGATGGTGTCGAAGGGAAGCGAATACTCCGGCTCCGGGTGGACAACAGGAGGGGTGCCGCCACTCCTCTTCTCCCTCTTGGTGCCTCGCTCTGCAGCGGCCGGCAGGGTGATCTGGGAGTACATCTGGTCCAGTTTGGAGCTGGGGCCCGGGGCCGAGTGGGGGCCGGGCTCGGGGCCGGCGTGAGGCAGAGGGCAGCTGGAGATCATCTTGACCTGGTTCTTACGCGGGATGGGGACGCCACGAGTGTCCAAGGTCAAACTCTTCACACCCGTCAGCACTTTGTCGACCGGAGGCTCCAGACGAGACTGAGGACAGAACACACGGAGCCGATCAGCAATCAATTATCTATCAATCATATCGATCAGTCACAGCTGTACTCATCAGTCCTCAGAAGGAACTGTAATGACCCAAAGTGTCCAGCAGGTGGAGCTGTTGATTTATCACACCACATATTTAAGGTCAGTCTGAAGACCTGCTGACATCAACACTGTTCATCCGCCACTGGAAATAGTCCCTGATAAAGTCCTGCTGATGGTTTGATATGAACTCCAGTTCATGATTATTAAAGCTATACACTTTTCTTATTAAAGATGGACCCATAAACGTGGAGCTGAGAGACACAGACAGGAAGTGACAAGGACTAACACGAGTCTAAACATAAGAGTTTCTGTGTGTTGCAGTTTCAGTTTCCTACCATCTGGGGGCGCTGCTGCTGCTGCTGCTGTGAGGAAGAGGAGCTCTCTTTGTCTTTGTGATGAATCATCTGGTGGTTTGGAGTTTCAGTCACCATGCTGTACACGCCGTCAGCTGCCTGCTGACAGGAAACAGCCATCAGTCATCATCAGGAGGAGAACAGCGCTCTGCTTCTCTAAGGTTCAAACCTACAGCGTCTCATCAGGCTTCATACAACATCACATCACAGTCTGTGTCACAGCTGAGAGGAGGAAACAATCTTCACATCTAATCTAAAATAAAAAACTTACTAAAAAACTAATCTCTGGAGTCCTGCACACAAGATTTTAGATTAAAATCTAAAAATGTGAAATAATTTTTCACTGAGGTTTAACAGGGAACATTAAACAGCCTCAGAAATCAAAATCTTTTATTTTGAAAATCAACACTTTATTCTGAAAATTCAGGAATTTTTAAATTCTGTTCTTCAAGTCCTGATCCAATCTGACAACGCAGAATTTATTTAATATGTATGAAAATCTTGAAAATACTCTGAAAATCTTGGCTTTACTCCAACAATCCAAATTTTATCTTGAAAATCCCTAATTTATTTTAAAATCCCGACGCCCAGACACTGATGATCTAACTGTTTTCTGAAAAGTGTGACTTCATGCAGAAAATTCTCGAAATTTTAAACTTTAGTTCTGAAAGTCCTGACTTTACTGTAAAAGTCTGGACATTACTCTGAAAGTCTTGATTTGATCTGAAAATCCTGACTTTATTCTGAAAATCATGACTTCATTCTGAAAATTATAAAATTTTAAATTTTGTTCTGAATGTGCCAATCTAATCTAACAACCCAGAATTTATTTTGAAAACCTTGAATTTATTCTGAAAATCCTGACTTTACTGTTACAATTCAGACTTAATGTAGAAAATCATGACTTTATCTTTGAAATGCCCGACTTTATACTGACAATATACTGACTTTATTCTGAAAATCACGACTTTATTCATAAAATTCTCACTTTATTTTGTAATCTTTTATTATGAAATTCATGACTATATTCTGAAAATCCTAAAAATCTAAAAATTTTATTCTGAAAGTCCTGACTTTACTCTGACAATCCTGACTTTATTCTGAAATACACAACTTTATTCTGAAAATTCTCAAAATCTAAACATCTTATTATGACGGTCATGACATTAGTCTGAAAATTCAGACATTATTTGAGTCTTGATTTAATCTGACAATCAAGACTATTTCAAAAACCTGCCTTTATTTTGAAGAACCTGACTTTACTTAGACAATCCTGCCTTTATTTTGAAACCCTGCAGAGATGACCTGCACTGTGAGCTGACCTGAGCAGCAGGGGGTTGTGGGACATGGCTGCGTGGCTGAGGCAGCGGTGGCGTCCTGCTCTGGGCCAGGGGCGGGTTGAGGGGCAGGGGGGGCAGGCTCATGTCCTGGGGGGTCTCTGGACTCAGCTGGCCCCCCCCGGACGTCTGCCTCTGGGGCAGGGAGATCCTCTGCAGGTTGATGGCAGCCTCCACCGCCTGAAACAGGACGTTCCCCTGCTTGGTGTCGAACTCAAAGCTGCCCTCGCCGGAGTCGCACCGCCGGCCGGCCTCGAAGGAGAAGGTGGACTGAGGGACAGGAAACGCATCACAGTCAGGATCCAACCAGACGTCACGCATGTGTGTGTGTGTGTGTGTGTGTGTGTGTGTGTGTTTGTGTGTCACCTTGTCTCGTCCGAAGCGGCGCAGGTATCTGTACGGCCAGGTGTACACCACGTCACCGCTCTTGTCCATCAGGAGGAGAGCGTCCACGTCTGCTCGCAGGAACCCGTCTCCCTTCAGCCTGCAGCGATCGGACGCCTCCGTCCTCCGAACACACACTCTGAAGTCACGCACTACTGACACACACACACACACACACAGGATCAATAGTTATTGATCTGTGATCAGTCAATAACACAAACAGTCTCTTCTCTCTGTCATAAAGTGAATATTTTCAAACTGTTTTCAGACAACGTGATAAAGTTGATCAAATGTTCTTATTGATCAGTTCAGTGATTATTGATTATAGAATTTAAAAAGGCAGCGTGTCTGAAGCCTGAGACATTAACCCCTTCATCACCTTCATGTTGTCACTCTTTCACTCAAACATGTCGACATGCTTCAGATTTGATGTGTTGTTTTTGGCTTCACTGTAAAAACTTTATTGATCCTGCAGATGGAGGATCAATCAGACGCTCCTGCTGACCTTTACACAGGTTTAAAGCCTCCGAGGTGAATCATGATTCGTCACATTGGGCTCATTAAATGAAATGGAGCCACTCTGAAACAGCAGGAGCTCAACTTACAAAACTTCCTGGCACACAGAGCTCAGAGCTGCTGGTGACGAAATTCAAGAAAATTCTTAGAATTGTGACGTTATCTTAAAATTTCCCCTTAAAGTTAAGACAAGGTCCTGGTAAAGATAAGAGTCCTTCACAGAGCTCGTGTCTGCAGCAGCAGCAGCAGCAGCAGGAGGTTTAACAAGAGTCTCTGAGTCAGAGGAGAAAATGATGGAAACACAAGAAGCTCAGAGGAATCTTCACTGACTGACACTGAGCCAATCAAACACACTGTGACACTGTGCTTCTCTCCCTCACCTGCTCCTGGTAAATGTCCATTCACCTGCACCCTGCTGGCCTCTCCAGCACACACACACACACACACACACACACACACACACTCCAAACTGTCCAGCATTCATTCTCTGCTTGATTCCCAGTTACCGACCCTGCCTGCCTCTGACCCGTCGACATCGTCTGTGAACTCACCAGCCTTCAGTCCCCGACCACGAGTTCTGCCTCTGCGTCTCTGGTGTGTGTCTGCCAGTGGCTGTGTGGTGTTTTCCTGCTATGATGTCTAACAGTGAGTGTTTCCACCTGTCTGTCTGTTGCCTGCTGTGAGACGCCACATGCTGCCTTTTCTGATCTCTACTTCCCTGCAATTCATCATCATCCCTCATCTCTCATCATCTCTGTTGCTTGCTGGAGTGCTCCTCTGATCCCGGACCCTCCCCTTCTCATCCACGCCATCTGTAAGCCCCTCTTTCCCTGAACCCAGAGACTGTGTGTGCGCTCTTGGCCCAAAGAATCAACTATCACCTTCATGTCTTGGTCGGCTCAAGCTTCTGTTTATTTTGTGCATAAATACAGGTTGTTACCACCTGTCACTGAGTGCTGCATTTAGGTTCAGTCACACCGCATGACACAGTACCCTCTGTGACACTGTGACACTGTGACACTGTGACACTTGAACCAAAATGATCACAGCACTAAGTGTGAGTGTGTCTCGACCCTCCATCAGCAGCGTCACACTGACAACACTCTCAGTCTCAGGCTGTTTTCACACTTGGTCATTTCAGCCCTCTGAACGGACTCAGAGTGGTGACTCAGCATTTTCTGGCATGTGTGAACACTCCAGCAGAATCCAGACCCCTCCAGGTTCACTTTGCTCTCTGCTGTTGGATTAAACCCTCTGATCACATGATGTTGACCTGGGACGCTTGAGGAAACAGATGAAACCACAGCGGCCTGTAACGCTGACAAGGACGCAGGACGAGACGAGGAGCAGTTTGGTCCACAGAAGACACTGCACGTCTCCAGATGTGGAACTCAGGACACATGACACAGTCACAGCTCAGAGACACTCAGGGTCTCCTCCAAGTTTAAGGTCATCTGAAAGTGAGGAGCCTCGTGACCTCACTGCAGAGACACGTCACAGTGAAAACAATAAGCTATATGTATTATATATTATATACAGTGTGGACAGAGAGAGGACTGAGGCCCTTTTCTGTTGCTCCACTGTGTGGTGCACTTTAAGGGGCCGTACACAGGCTGCGTTTTTTGCACCCTCAAATTCATTGTTTTCAATGTAGAGGCACTGCAGCTGTGCTCACATGGCAGAGCGACACCAGAGCGACCTCACAGTGGTGCGCACGCATTCCTGAGCACCCATTTTCAGGACAGGATGGCTGGGCTCTGAGGTAGCGAGTTCAACTTCTGGGACATAGCAGCACGCACCACGTCATGTGACGAGGACCGACCAATCACAGCTGACAGATATCTGTCCTGTAAATATCAGTGTGTGATAACTATGGAGGAGGAGTTGATCATGTTGGTGCAGAGCTGTCAGAGCGTCACGTCTGTCCCACAGACACACAGGAAGTAGATCAGCTCTGACCTCAGGGTTTCAGGTGAATACGTCACAATATGGTGCTGGTTATGGTCGCTTAGCAACCTCAGACACAACCTGCCGCCATGCTCTAGAAAGCTGGCACAGAAGTAGCACCTGGCGCCAATTAAAGACCCGGCATGTGTGCGGCCCCGAAGAGTTCAAGGACTACATGTGAAAACATCCAGGGTGTCTCTGTCCACACTGTATATAATATATAATACATATAGCTCTGTCCACACTGTATATAATATATAATACATATAGCTTATTGTTTTCACTGTGACGTGTCTCTGCAGTGAGGTCACGAGGCTCCTCACTTTCAGATGACCTTAAACTTTGAGGAGACCCTGAGTGTCTCTGAGCTGTGACTGTGTCATGTGTCCTGAGTTCCACATCTTGAGACGTGCAGTGTCTTCTGTGGACCAAACTGCTCCTCGTCCGGCGTCCTTGTCAGCAGGTCGACAAGGTTTTGTCTGTTTCTTCAAGCGTCCCAGGTCAACATCATGTGATCAGAGGGTTTAATATGCTGAGTCACCACTCTGAGTCCGCTCAGAGGGCTGAACAGGAAAACACCCTCATATTGTGTTGCAGTTTGTTTAATGGCCACCAGGTGTCCTCAGCCTGCAGGCTCACTAAAGGACAACCAATCACATCTGTTGAAAGACTGAGTCACACCTGACAACGGCGTCGACTGCACCTCCTCACTGAGGTCAGCGTTTGTGTCTCTTCATCACTCCTCGTCCAGGACTCTGAATATGAGCCATGATATGAACTGAGAACATGAATCTCCTTCTTCTTTGTCTTCGTCCTCTATGACGGCAGCAGTTGACATGTTGTCAGATGTGTGACACAGAGGAAACCACACACACAGACGGGGGGGTGTGTGTTGCAGGTGTGTGTGTGAAGATGTGGGGAACGGTAGCAGCGTCAGTAGCTGCACATCACGACCTCAATTAAACACTAAATGTTACAACTGTCTGTGGTGCTATTTTTATCTACGTGTGGATTCACTCGTCAGCGCCGGGACTCGATCTCTTCTTTGTGTTTTTGCTCTAAGATGTTGCTGCTTTAATTATTTTACTTGATTCTTTTTCTTTTCTACAGTTTGCTCTCAGATGTCAGGTGCTCTCTGCACGACATGTTCATGTGCTCATGTCCAGAGACAAGACAAGTTTCATTTTATTGTTTATATCACTGTCTTTATTTATGACGCTTTTATTGGGTCAAATATATTTTGAATTCAGTCTGAGTCAGTGACAGAGCCAGAGAGGCAACTGAACAAGGCTGAGACAGAGACATGCATTAAGGAGGAAGAAGAAGAGCAACAGGCCGACGGCGGCGCTCGCCTGTGTGCGACGTCACGGAGCTCTTAGAGTCAAACTTCTGCTGCTTCTATTGGCTTCCTTCGCTCCTCTGTGTCACCACAGGGCAACAGCCAGAGCGAACATGTGACCAGACATTTGACTGCGCGACCTTGTTACAGCCGAGAGACGCGGTTATAGTTTGAAGTGTTCCTGTCTGTGTCCACTTGGCAAAGTTATCTTGTCTTATGTCATGTCACTGGAGGACGTGTCCACATGTCACTGGAGGACGTGTCCACATGTCACTGGAGGACGTGTCCACTACACACTGATTACTGCAGGATATAGAAACTGTAGACTGATCACACAGGAAGGTTAGGGTGAGGAGCTGATGGGGTGGTTGCCTGGCAACAATAAAAAGGTGCAGCAAGCATTTTTTTTTCTTTTTTTTTTTTTCTTACTAGTGGCATTCAGTTCCAAAAAGGCAGCACAGAGCTCCTCGTGTTTTTCAACCTGCAGAACACTGTCTGTGTGATGGTGGCCTCACACTGACTCCACTGTGTCTGTGACTGTAAGACTTGTTTTAAAAGACAGGAAGTGGATTTTTAAGTCTGAAATCTGAACAGATGTTGTTAAAGATGTGATAAAGAATCAGCTGATATAAAAACATCCGGACAGAATCAATCACAGGAACTGAGACACTAAAATAACAAAGTCAGTTTCAGGTCTGACGTTAAACTTAGTCACTGAAATCTGTTGGTGACGAATAAAGAACAGACACACTGTGGTTCACCTCACAACATCACACACACTAAATACACACTCACACAGAGTCCGTCAGAGCTGCAGCACAGACACACACCAGTGACACCAGCACAGACACACACCAGTGACACCAGCACAGACACACACCAAAGACACCAGCACAGACACACACCAGTGACACCAGCACAGACACACACCAGTGACACCAGCACAGACACACACCAGTGACACCAGTTCAGGATCAACAGAAACACTGAGACACTTTTGTAATCCAGAAGTTAAATAAATGAATTTCAGGAGACGTGATTAAAGTATCGACAGGAGCTTCGTCCAAAACTGTCTCATATTATCTGAGTTTACAAAAATGTGATGAAAGGAAAACTTTGTATGTGAAATCCAAATGGGAAGATGACATCACGTCCTCACTGTGACCTCGTCACATGTCCACGTTTGGTCATGGACTTTCCACATCCACATATGACGTCCAAGGTACCCTGGGTGTGTTGGTTGTTGACGTTCTGGGACGCCGTGTCAACTTCAGCCTGTTACATGCATTGTCTGTTTTCAAAATACACTTCTGTTTTCACAGGAAATGTACAGTTTGCATACAGTCTCTTTCAAAATAAAAGCACTACGTCAGGACAACACCACCAACTGATGGTTTTTTCCTTCAACAACACACACGTGGTTACGTTTAGCCGACACACACACGTGGTTACGTTTAGGCAAAACGAACAGGGTTTGGCTTTACAATCTTACAGGGCACCATTCTCTCGGGTGAAAGACGGTGTTTGTCGGACCCATCCATCAACGTTCCCTCCCCTTATCCCACCATGTCTCCCCCTGACACAGCCGGGTGCCATCACACTACAACAGCAACTGGCTGTGTATCATGCCGTTGTTAAAGGGCGGCTTTTTTCTTTGGTTTCTGACGCCAAACGCAACAAGTCACTGCCGAAGTGCCGGATTTTGACAATTTAAGAGTGAGACCGGGCTCGGGAAGCAAAACTGAATATTAATCCGTCGGGAGATGAGTGGCGTTCTATCTGTAACACACAGCAAACTTCAACCAGCTCTGAAAGATGGAGAGAATATAATTTGATTTTTCTTTAACAATCAGGTGAACGACAACACTGCTGAGACTCTGTGGGCAGGCAAACACCGATCACTCACACGCTCTGGTCGTGATTAAAACTCCAAACATTCTGGGATTGTTCTGATTCTGGAGAGTTTTAGGTCACAAGGTCACAGTGCACCCACGGATTGTGAGCCTGGGATCAATATGAGGACGTTACTCATAAGAAGGACATTGAGAACAAACAGGCATACAAAAAGAGCCTTACTGGGAACTGGCTGAAACCTGACCATTAAACTCCGGGACAGAGGACAGACACTGTACAGGAACTATATTCCGCAGACACACTGATATTTCACCTGAGGACTGGAGCGAGGACACGTGTGCAACGCCGGGAGAAACTGACTGTCAGAGACATGAGGTGAGTCAGCTGGTCTGAGGACAGGTGTCAGCAAGTTGGAACAATGTTTTGGTGATTAAATAACTGAAACATTCATAAATATAAAGTCTGAAACAAAAAAAGAGACTGAGACAGTGGACTGACCTCAGAGCAGCTCAAACCACAGACACACTCGGCATGAGATGATCTTCAACTTCCTGTTAAAAAACAGGAAGTTGGTCTGACGACGATAAAAAACTGAAGTCGTCCTGCAGCCGCCGGTCACTGCACACACACACACACACACACACACACACACACACACACACACACACATCGCAGCAGGAACTCATACACTCACACATAAGTTTCCACTACACGACAACACACAGTGTGCTGCACTTTAAGCTTCGTCTCCACCAGCAGCTTCACTTCACATCAGTTCAGTCTCACAGTTTCCATTCCCACAGCAAAAGTTGTGGATGGTAGCAACAGAAGCGTTCCTTAGCATCCCCATGTTTGGTCCCCCCTCTGTTGGGGCTAGAAACCCTGCAGTCTGATTGCTCAGTAGAGGACGGTCACTCTGGTCTCATGTTGACCCACGTCTCCACCTGCTGATGTACCAGACACTGCTGCCAGCCTAACTACCCACACACAACCTCTCAGAGTTAAACACCAGGGCCACTGCACACATGGCTAACTCAACAGGACATGACATCACACACCTGCTCCACCACCACCTCACCCCACGGCCCTCTGGGTGCAGCTACAGATACTGAGGTGCAGGAGGACTCACTGTGGCCAACACGCTGTCTGCGACTGACTTTTGTCTGAAACGTTCTGAAACGGTTTCATCTCGTCAACAATCTTTGGTCTGAACTGGACTTAAAATTTCACTGTGACAACTTTGACCATCACTTTAGTTTTTATATGACAGTGTGTGTGTGTCTGTGTGTGTCTGTGTGTGTGTCTGTGTGTGTCTGCATGTGTGTCTGTGTGTGTCTGCGTGTGTCTGTGTGTGTCTGTGTGTGTCTGTGTGTGTGTCTGTGTGTGTCTGCGTGTGTTGCAGCATACTTGCAGCTATATTTAGCGCTGATGGGAAAGAGACCGAGAGAGAAAGAGGAAGTGAGGGTTTGGTCGAAGGTGCGACAGGAAGTCTAAAAAACACGACGACTCGAGGAGCACATAAGTTTTTCACCACAACAACTTTGAAGAGTTTTGTCTCTGCTGCTCATTAATGTGTTCACATCAAACATCACTCAGTCATTCAGAGAGGTGTAATGAACAGACAGACGAGTTCAGACTGACGTCACACACACGTCAATGAGACACATCTGATCTGATCGAGACACGTTAACTCAGCGACACGTCACAGCTACTTGAGTTTTTTCTTTTTCTGCTTCCTCACGTCTCAGAGAGAAACCTCACAGAGCTGATGATCAGCTGATTCATTGATAATGTACGACTTCACGATGAGGTCAAAGACTTTTCACATTCCTCATGTACAGATAAATCAATATGATCTCCTCTCTGTGCTGACTGACGCTCTCTCTGCTGAGTCGACACACATGAAGTTTCCGTTTCCGTCCTCCTTTGTGTCTCATGTTTGGGGACGTGACGTCTTTATAACAACGACAAATTCATCCCAGTTAATTCAAAAAGTGCTGAACTTTAATCCCTCAGATCAACTCTGTTCTGTTCTCTGACGAGTGAATAATATTTAATGATCATGAGTGTTTTCAGTTGATCAGTGTGGCTGGCGTACAGCAGGCTGCTGGGCTGATGTGATCGTTTCTTCTTCACTGTGTGAGACTCTGCATGAGACGAGCTGAAGCGTCTTCACGCTGCTCTTCATCATCGAACAAGCTGGAAACACTTTCCATCAGGAATAACACAGAAACATAAGATGCAGAGTTCCTCACTGAAACAATACGAGACAGGATTCCTGAGCACAGAGCTGTTGGAGTGAGGATGAAGGAGCCAGATGTTGGCAGGATTCATTCTGTCCTGATGTGACGGGGACACGTCCCTGCTGCCCATGAGCAAACTACACTCTTACATCTGAGTTAACTTGACTTGAAATGTTTTTATCTTCGTCCTGTGATCTGACGTTTCAGCAACACTGTGATTCACCTTCTTCTCTCTGTGACAATCAGCTGACCACACTCAGCTGATCTCTGTCTCACTAACCAACCTGTGATGATGTCACCGTGTCCTGTCACAGACACCACGCTTTATATTTGTCACTGAGGACACTTTAAATGTTGTGTGGATGTTTTACAGTCTGTCTGCTGATCTGAGCGTTCAGTGTTCAGTGACCTCTGCCTTTATGATCCTTATGATGATGTCACATTATTGTTCATTTATCATGTTGATCTGTTGGTGAACAACATCTACTGTCCGTCTGTCTGTCCTCAGTTCTGAGGGTTTTTCCCAGTTAAAGGTTTTTTGGGGAGATGTGGTAAAACTGTGATTATTGATTTGAGCTTTATCAATGAAACTGAACTGAACAGTCAGACTGTCACTGAACGCACCGACTGAGCAGCCTTCATGTTGTGACTGTTGTAACTCAAGACATCACAGCATGAAGCTGGTTTATCGCAGAGAGGAGAGACAACAGAGACAGACAGGTTTTAGACAGGTGGAGACAGACAGGTGTACCTGTCTCTCTGCCGCTGTACAGTGAGTTGTCCTCCATCCCCTCCTCTTCCTCCACTCTGTGTCCTCTCTGCAGGCTGCCTCTCTTCACCCCGTGCTCTGTCCACTTCATCTGCACACACACACACACACACACACACACACACACACACACATCAACACAGTATTCTACATGACCAGTCAGGAGCTCATTTTAACAGTGAAACACTTTTCGTGTCTGTCAGACATGATCAGATCTATAAACTCTCCCTCTGTGAAGTTAAAATGAAGCTTGAACTGAATTAAACTGAATTCAGTTTCATTCAGTTCAGTTCGGTCTGATCTGATTTCACTTTATTGGCAGAAAAAAACATTTTACATTTAACCAAACTCTGATTTAACAAAGCGTTCCTCGGTCTGTGCAGTCCAGTCCGTGTGACGTCACAGGCCGATAACTTCAAATAACCTGAGAGGTTCAGACGTGATGTCACCATCCAAAGTTCCTCACTGAAGATGTGATCTGTCTGTGACCTCCAGGACGACGTTCTGTTTTATCTCCATGGTAACAGGTATATGACGCATCAAAGCTCAGAGTGTGACATCATGAGGAAGTCGTCCGTCCCGACTGTGTGCAACAACACAAACCTCTCAGGAGCAGCTGAAGATAAAAAAGTGTGCGATTCAGAGCTGCACTTGTCTGATGCATTAATAGAAGTGATGGACGTGTCCCTGCCCTCTGATTGGCTGTCTGTGTGTACTTCCTGTCACACAGAGACAGAGGGGAAGCTGTGAGTCAGGACGGTCAGCTGTCTGTCACCTTGCTGCTTTTTATAACCACACAGACCCTGTTTCACTCTAAGACTGTTTCACACTGACTTTATCTTTCATCACATTCTCTGTTAAACTGGTGCTTTTATTTTGAAAAGATTCTGTGTGAAACATGATTATTAACCATAGTGATCAGATCAGCAGCTGGATCCATGTCGTTTCCATGACAACCAACTTTATTAAACCAAGCAGAGGACACTTTGAAACCTCACGTTTCTTTACATTTGAATTGTCAGTAGTTTTTACCACATTTTCAGAGAATCAGCAAAAGAACAAGTGACATCACGCACGTCGGCTCCGGACTAATAAACACTGTTGTCAGTGCAGGAGGAGAGATCACAACAAGACAGTGTCTTTAAAAGAGTTAACAAATCACCCATATGTTTTTCACCTGGCTCACAGAAAAGCTTTTTTGCAATATTTCAATATTTTTTGATTTTTTTTGGCGTTTGACATCAGATTTTTTTTTTTATTAAAAATGTGCATTAAACAGGCAGATGCAAAAACACGTACTTCCTGTTGTGACAGCGCTGTGGCAAAAAAAAATAAAATAAAAAGATTTGGCTGTTGTCTAATAAGAAACCTGGTTGGACGCGTCTCAGTGAAAAATATTTTTGTCATATTTATTGGTCTCTGACGGAGCTCAGCAGCGACGAGTCTCACGAGGTCAGAGTGGGGCCGCAGCAGTAAACTGGTTTAAGGTTTACAGTGATATTAAAGTTGACAGTTATCACACTGTGTACATTTACTTATCTACAATATCAAAAAAACAAAATCCAACTGGACGTTGAATCTCTCCTTTATTTGAGTTAGTTATTATAAGACGAAACTTTTTACACAAACTTCATGAACTAAATGTTTCAGTCTCAGTTATAAAACATTTGTTCATCCAACAGTAACCTTCTGGTTTCATTCCTGTGAGGATCACTCTGACTGACAATTAAAATTGTTAAATACTGCAAAACTGCAATATTTTCTGAGACAGTTATCGCACCATGAAAATCTCATACCATCCCAAAATAAGCTCTGTCTCCAAAGTGCTGTGTCAGCACCACAGACAGACCTGAGGTCTCATTTATAAACACTGTGTACGCACAAAACGAGGTCTGAAAGAGTCTCACTGACAATAAACACCAACATTATTTAATACTCAGAGCTCTGCAGGTGAAGCCTGACTGACGCTCACTGGACCCGTTAAAACCACAACCTCTGTTCCTCACACACACATTCACACTGCACAGGGAAGGTTAATGCAGTGCACTACTGACGCATTCAAACCGTCCAAAAGTTGTGACAAACAAACTTATTTTTCTGTCTCTAATCACGACAGTCATCTGTCCACCAGCTACAATTAAATAATGAGCAGACAAAAAGTCAAACTTTGTCTTCACATCAGAAAAGATGTTTCAGTTCAGCAGTATTCAGGAGCGTCAGGTCTCACCGCTCATGTTGTTACTGTCAGTATTTATAGCGTCACCGCTGCGACCTGTCCACCACACCACAGTGTGACACACATCAGCCCAGTGAACTGTGGTCAGCCTCTCATTCACCTTTGACAGAAGATCATTTCACACTTTGACGCCCTGACCTCACACCTCCGCTGACACTGCTCACAGCGTTTGTTACGCTGCGGTGAATCTGAACTGACCTTTAAAAACACAAAGTCACACAATAACTCAGACTAACCGACGGAGGCAGCAGTCGACCAGAAGCTCCTGACCTCACTGATGTTAAATCACTGTTTTTCTAAATGGAGTCTGGCTCTGAAGAGAGAAGAGATACGTTTCAATTCATCAAGAGTTTTCTCTGGTTTTGGATTTTCCGTTCACCCTGGAGGACTGAGAGAAAAACTTCCCAAATTCAACGTAATATACGACGAGTAACTCATATACAAATGATCATTTCTTCAAAAATGAAGACAAAATATCTCGGATACAACCACAGCCATCTTGTGCCGGTGGCGTCATCTGGAGTCAGAGTCTGTGCAGCAGAGATCTCTGTGGCGTCAAGTTCCCACCCATGCACCTGTCTGACCAGTCGTGAGTGGTGCGGTTGATGATGAGCACATCGACTGGTCACAAAGCTGAGTCATGGCGCCAAACGCCCTCTTGTAGCATTAAATAACTTAATAAAACCAAACTTATCAGAAAAACGAACACATGAACAAACATCAGCGTAACAGGAACGACCTGAAGTGACAGAAACCATCTTTTGGGAAAAATGTATTTGACATGAGCTTTGGCTTTTTAGTTTGGCCATGTCCCATCTGTCCCATCCTGCAGCCAGCCACCAGGGGGCGATCCAGATGATTGGGTTCACCTTTTGGGATTCCTTCAGTGGGATTTGATGACGTAGCCTCTTTTGAGAAGCACCAAGTGTATTCCTGGACCTCGTCATCAAGGCCCAGGACCCCCACTGGCATGGACTCTTATACCTCCCACAAACTGTTGGTGCTTCTCAAAGTCAAGGAAGGATCCTCATCGTATCCCCCTGAAGGACTGTTCCAGTGTCAAGGATTCTACCAGAGCAGAGCAGAGTCCTTCCTCTTGAGAATTTTCAAGGAGGCATGTGTTTATCCTCAGCTGGTACGAAGTACCCACAATTCTTTGTGCACATTTTGCCAGAATTAAGGGTGGGTCTCCTCAGTGATGCACACCTGGGCGCTCGTTAGCCTGTTCCAATGTGTGTGCACCAAATTCAAGGAGTCTTGCCGAGCCTCTGTAGGATCCGACTTGGAAGGACCCGTTGTACCACGGAAGGATCCTTGACTTTGAGAAGCACTAAAAGTCTACTGGTTAGAGTAAGGGTGTGTGTGTGTGTGTGTGTGTGTGTGTGTGTACCTACAGGGAAGGCGATCTCACACAGTTTGTGTGTCCAGTCGTCCAGTTGCAGTCGGTCTGCGGCGAACACGTAGATTTTCTCTGTGGTCTCAATCAGGAAGGGTCCCGTGTCTCTGGGACATCCGTCCATCTCCACCTCAGACACCCGGATACAGTCCGCCAGACGGATCACCTGGGTGACACACACACACACACACACACACAGGCTCTTATCACCTAGGTAACAGGGTGTGTTATCGCTACGGCAACAGAACAGAGGAGATCATTACAACATTAAACAAAACCGAACGTCTGGTGTTCTTGAGCAGGAAGTAGAGAGTAGTAGATTCCAGTAGAACATAGTTTCAGACTGAACAGTAGAACATCAAACACTTCAGAGTAGAAACAGACGGGGTTAAATAGAACACAGCAGAGTACATTAGACTGAGTACAATAGAGTAGAGTAGCACAGAGTAGAACACAGTCCAGCTGAGTCCAGTAGAGTCCAGTAGAGTCCACTGTACCTTCTTGTGCTCCTGCTGTTTGCGTAGACTCTTGTCGTTCTTCTCCACACTGCCTCCATCTTTACACTCAAAGAACTCCAGTCTGGAAATCGAACAGGAACTCTCTCTGTACAGGACGCACCATACACGCTTCCACTTCTACACACACACACACACACACACACACACAGAGTGATGTCAATGTTACTGTTGCCTCTGAAGCTGCTCGTACAGTGATGCTGTCTTCAGATGAAACACTGAGGGCCGAATTCACAAAAGGATTGCGTGGCTTTTGCGGCCGCTAAACCGGTAAAAATGGAGCAAACAGATACCGTCTAATTCACAAAGCACGCGCAGAGGCTGAAATGCTCCACTAACTGCGCTGCCAAGCAGATTGTGTCTCGGTGCTTGTATTTAAATGAGGTAATATGCATATATTTAGCGGAAAAATTGCCCCTTTCTATGCAAATGAGCCTCATTGATAAACAACGTCTAATTCACTAACACCAGCGCTAATAGCCACACGCAGTTTGAGTGAAGTAAATAACGTCTTTAGAAAGCTGGTGCAAACTGGGCGCTCCTCTGTGGAAGCCTCTCGCCCAGACTTTCCAGTGATCGTGGCAGCAGTGATCGTCTGTTAAATCAGTCTGTAAATAATATTTTGACATTATTATTATAATCATTATTACTTTAATGGCATCCGAAGATATTGATGCGTTGAACAGGTGACAGTCTGCGGTCGTTCTCAAAACGCACTTCTGTCACGCACTTCAAAAGCAACTTTCAATAATTTATTTTACGAAACGGGGGAAACAAACGTGAACAAAAACGGTTCCATAATTCATATTAAATTCAAAAGATAACGAAAAAACAGCTACAAGTGAGAGGGAATAGTGATAAAGTGGTCAAACTTGGTCAAATCCACAGCCTCAACCCATCCGACACTGTTAGACTGACTCACCAGCAGACATCACTACATGAGGGTATACAGTATTCAGTACTTTGCCAAACAAAGTCTAATTAATACCAGCGCTAATAGCCACATGCAGTTAAGTGAAAACAATAACTTTGCCATGTGGCTAATTGCAATCAGGGGCAAATCAGGGGCAAACTGCACTCAGCTGCCAAACTTTGTGGGCGTGTTTGCGCTGGTATATCATTAGCGCAATATTCTTTGTGAAAAGGACGTTAAGACGGAGCAACCTGCGGCCGCAGTTCATTCTTTGTGAATTCGGCTCTGAGTGTCGGAGCGCACAAATTCAGAGTGCTGTCTAAATGTACTGTTTGGTTATTCAGAGCACCACCCTCTCAGAGCAGCAGAGTGCTGAGCACAGTAAATGTGTGATTAACTTGACAGTTCATGATCTATAGAAATAGAGACAGCTGTTTCTTTAAAGAAAAAACAGCACTCTCATTTTAGTGTAGAGTCTGTTTGGATTTACTACGTACGTGATTGGATTGGTGTGTAAGTGAGAGCAGCTCTGTGTTAGCTAGGCTGACCAAACGTCCTCTTTTGCCCGGACATGTCCACTTTTCACGTCCCATCCGGGGCGTCCGGGGGGTTTTATAAACTGATCATAATGTCCGGTTTTCCGTGTGTGTGTGTGTGTGTGTGTTAGAGTGCGGCACGGGCAGCATATTTCTGTCCGAACCCGAACCGAGCCCGACATTATTTAATGACCAAAGCACTGAGTTTGTGTCACATAGTTGTTACAGGCTATTTAACAGGCCGGGCGTGCTCAGCGGAGAGGGACACCTCCGTGTTTGAGACGGGAGCAGGAGACGGGAGGTCTGAGGCTTCCAGCGAGAGGAGAGGGAGACATAAAACAAAATAAGATAAAATAGGAAAAACCTGTCTCCCTCTTTTATTTTATTTTCAGCGTTTAATCAAGGCGGAGGCGGGCAGCTGGAGGTC
>NC_065513.1:44966647-44967302 GCF_006386435.1 Epinephelus moara
CGTGTTAGCTCAGTGTTAGCACTGTGTTAGCTCAGGGTTAGCACAGTGTTAGCTCAGTGTTAGAGTTACGTGTTAGCTCAGGGTTAGCACTGTGTTAGCTCAGTGTTAGAGTTATGTGTTAGCTCAGTGGTAGAGTTACGTGTTAGCTCAGTGTTAGCACTGTATTAGCTGAGTGTTAGAGTTACGTGTTAGCTCAGTGGTAGAGTTACGTGTTAGCTCAGTGTTAGCACTGTGTTAGCTCAGTGTTAGCACTGTGTTAGCTCAGTGTTAGAGTTACGTGTTAGCTCAGTGTTAGCACTGTGTTAGCTCAGTGTTAGAGTTACGTGTTAGCTCAGTGGTAGAGTTGCGTGTTAGCTCAGTGTTAGCACTGTGTTAGCTCAGTGTTAGAGTTACGTACCTTTCCAAACCTCTGCTGCTGCAGGTACAGCATCCCCTTCTTCCTGATGTCCTCCTCCATGATGATGCTGCACTTCCTCCTCTCCTCCTCACCTCTTCGTTCTTCTCCTCTTTCTGCTCCACTTTCCTCTCCTCCTCCTCCTCCTCCTCCTGTCTTCTGCTGTCTTGTCTCTGTCTCCTTACCTCCTCTCTAACTTTTTGCTTCCTCTTCTGCTTTGTCTCTCTTCTGCGTCTCAGTTTCTTTTCTTCTTCTTATTTC
>NC_065513.1:44967802-44968175 GCF_006386435.1 Epinephelus moara
CCCAGGGCCCTCTGCACTGGGAGGAACCCAGGGCCCACTGCACCAGGAGGGACCCAGGGCCCTATGCACCAGGAGGAACCCAGGGCCCGCTGCACCAGGAGGGACCCAGGGCCCTCTGCACTGGGAGGAACCCAGGGCCCTCTGCACTGGGAGGAACCCAGGGCATGGGGTTCTGACAGTGTGGTCAGAAACATGCACACCAGTAGCCTGCTGGAGGTCATGTTGTAGGGCTCTGTCAGTGCTCCTCCTGTTCCTCCTCACACAAAGGAGCAGATAGCGGTCCTGCTGCTGGGTTGATGCCCTTCTACGGCACCCAGGGCCCTCAGCACCAGGAGGAACCCAGGGCCCTCTGCACCAGGAGGAACCCAGGGCC
>NC_065513.1:44968205-44992834 GCF_006386435.1 Epinephelus moara
CGGTCCTGCTGCTGGGTTGATGCCCTTCTACGGCCCTGTCCAGCTCTCCTGGTTTAACGGCTGGTCTCCTGGTATCTGGTATCAACCTGATTGGGCTGCAGGTACAGCCTCATGCTACCAGTAGTGCCAAGGACACTAGCAGAAGACCAAACTAGAGAAGAATCAGTGAGGAAGGATAAGGAGAGAGCAACTGTCTGTGGACACCACATGTAAAACCATTTCCTGTTTGTCTCTTTGATTTGACCCAAAGCAGCTGACACTGATTCACAATCACTGGATTGATCTCCCTGAAGTTTGACTGACTTCCTGTCAGACTGTGACCATTAAGAGCTCCCTTAGTTTTTTCAGCAGTGTATACTGGTTACTTTCCACCTCAGTTAGAGACTTGTAGATCAGTCGCTGGTTGACTGAGTGATGTTGGTCTGAAGATAATAACGTGGATCAGCTGTTCGGTGAAGGAATAAAAGAGCCAGAGTTCAGAATTGAGTTTCATTTATTAAACAGTAGAAGGAGAGTACAGAACACACCTGCTGCAGGTAAACCTGACATGTTTATTCTGTTCACATCTTCACTTGTTGTTGTTTGTGATTATCAGTGTTTCAGTCACCACAGAGGAAGAATGACTAATAATAAAACCATCAGCAGTCAGACGTTCTGCTGTCAGATCAGTTCTCCGTCTCTTCTCTCTTCATCCCTCCATCATCCTCCTCTTCCCCCACCCTCCTGACTGACGGCAGGCGGCTGTAGGTCTGAGTCCAGTAGGTGACGTACTCTGATCTCAGGTCGTAGCTGCACAGAACAAACACAGGTATTATTGTCAAATATTATATACATATCTCCTCTGACAGTAAACCATCATCTGCATCTCTCAAAGCTTTATTGTTTCCATCCAGTAGAATCCAGTAGAATGAAAATAGAATACAGTTTTAGTCCGAGTTAGGTCAGCTGATGGAGAAGAATAAAGTGCAGAATGATTATGATATAGTAACATGATAAAACACTGTAGTGTAGAATACAACAGAGAAAAAAAAACAGAACTGAGTAAAAACAAGTAAAACAAAGCAACAGGCAGTAAAGTAGAGTAGAACACAGTAAAGAAGTATTAAAGAGACAGCTGAGTAGAATACAGTAGATTACAATAGAATACACTGACACAGAACACAACAGAGTAGAGGACAGTTACTGTAGAATAGAGTCAAGTAGAGTAGGAGCAGAGTAATGTTCAGCAGAGTAGAACACATCACAGTAAAGTACAATAGAATACAGTAAAGTCGAGTACAGTCGAACACAGTAGAACTCAACATTAGGACTCAGTATAATCTCAGTAGAGTACAGTGGAGTGCAGTGGAGATAAATTGAATCACAGTAGAGTACAGTAGAATCACAGTAGGACTCAGTAGAATCACAGTAGAATCACAGTAGGACTCAGTAGAATCACAGTGGAGTACAGTAGAATCACAGTAGGACTCAGTATAATCACAGTAGAGTACAGTAGAATCACAGTAGAGTACAGTAGAGTCACAGTAGGACTCAGTAGAATTACAGTAGAGTACAGTAGAATCACAGTAGAGTACAGTAGAGTCACAGTAGGACTCAGTATAATCACAGTGGAGTACAGTAGAATCACAGTAGGACTCAGTATAATCACAGTAGAGTACAGTAGAATCACAGTAGAGCACAGTAGAATCACAGTAGGACTCAGTAGAATCACAGTGGAGTACAGTAGAATCACAGTAGGACTCAGTATAATCACAGTAGAGTACAGTAGAATCACAGTAGAGTACAGTAGAATCACAGTAGAGTACAGTAGAGTCACTGTAGGACTCAGTAGAATCACAGTAGAGCACAGTAGAATCACAGTAGGACTCAGTAGAATCACAGTGGAGTACGGTAGAATCACAGTAGGACTCAGTATAATCACAGTAGAGTACAGTAGAATCACAGTAGAGTACAGTAGAGTCACAGTAGGACTCAGTAGAATCACAGTAGAGCACAGTAGAATCACAGTAGGACTCAGTATAATCACAGTAGAGTACAGTGCAGTGCAGTGGAGATAAATTCAATCATAGTGAAGAACAGTAGAATCACAGTAGGTCTCAGTAGAATCACAGTAGAGTACAGTGCAGTACCTGACAGAGGACTTGCTGATCTTGTGGTTGATGGTCAGGTAGGGATGGTGGGTTCTGGTATAGGCGGGCCAGGGAGCTGGTACCTTATGGTTACCGTTACTGGGATCACTGAAGACAGGAGCAGAGTTTACACCAGTTTAAAAAAGACCAGTCAGACCAGATCTGTTTTCATCAGTTCAGTTCAGTCCAGACCAATGGAGACCAGTTTAAACCAACAGAAACCAGTTTAGACCAACAGAAACCAGTCTAAACGTAGACCAGTTTGTACTCAGGTGTGTCGGCCTGTGTGTTTGCAGTGCATGCTGGGAGTTTACCCGGTCCTGGCGAAGTTGGTCCAGTACGCGATCATGTACCCGGACAAATTGCGGTGTCGGGGGAAGTAGACCAGCGGAGTGGCGAAGGGTTTACCGAACACGTACTGCAGGTCCTCGGCATGCTCCGCCCCCACCCAGCGAGGGAATCCTGGGATACGAGTCTTCATGTTGAACAGGTAGGAGTAGGTATGGGCTCCACTAAGGAACAAACAACAGCAAACTCAAAACATCATTTTAGAGGATTTCAGTATGAAAACCTTTTTTCTTTCACTTCCTGTTGAAAATTCAGATGTTTTAATGAGTCACAGCAGAGACTAAAGGATAATTTCACTCTGTAAAATTATTGTTTACATTTACAAAAAATCAAATGTATTTATTTCTCCCTCAGAGCTGACCTGGCGTTGTTGGCGTGGAGCTGGAGGGCGATCTGAGTGGGAACCAGGAACAGGAAATCAGTCTCGATGTCAGCCACCGTCTTCTTCACCACCTCTGGATCTGGCGCCGACCCCCATGTAGATGAGTAAACGCTGTAGGCCGAGTCGATGGCAGTGTTTCCCTTCTCTTTGGTCAGACCGGCCAGCAGACCCTTCACGTCCTCTCTGAGGACCAACATGAACAGGTTACAGCTGCAGCTGTTTAGAGTTCAGTATCGTCTGCATAGTGATGGACGTTAGTGATGTTTTCTGTATGTGGTAACATATAAAGATTGATTTTATTTTATTTATTTATTTATTTATTTCAAACATTTAAAAATTAAAAATATCTTGTAGGATAAAAAACATACAAAACAGAGACAAAACAGTTAATAATGTACAAACTCAAAATGAGAAACGTAAATATTTCCTGTCCAAGAAGGAGTAGGAAGAAGCAACATGCTTGTCTAGTCCTACCCCTACTCTCACACTATACTAATCTATCACTAATCACTAATCAAACTGTTTCATACATACCTGCTCTTTTCCATTGATTAACCCCACATTTACATCACTTCACTTCTTTATACTTTATAGCCAATATTACCCCATATACATATAATACAAATTCGGAAATACAAGATGATAAAAAATAAAACAAAAAACAACAACAGTATCAACCTGAGTGTGTTTTACCTTCCCTCTAATCATTTTTGTTCCTTAAGAAAATACTGTCTTTGTACCTCTTTTTAAAGTGATATCCTTACTTTGATTTCTTCACCCAGTGCGTTCCACAAAATGACCGCACAAATTGATATGCACATAGTTTTCAGAGTGGTGCGAAAACAACCTTGTTTCAAATTTAATTTTCCTCTTAAGTTATACCCCCCTCTCTGTCCAAGAACATGTTTTGTGTGATGCCAGGTAGTAAATTATTTCTTGCTTTGTACATAATTTGAGAATTAAAGCCCACCAGATCCATAATTTCCAGTTCATGGGACTTCAAAAACAGACTATCAGTGTGTATCCAACATTATGTAAAATTCGTATCATCATCATCAAAGACTGAACAGCAGTAAGCCCAGAATGAAGCCCTGTGGGACTCCAAATGAGTGGTGTATGATAGTAGTGGAATCACAGACTAAAGATTTGATATTGTCGACATTTCTGATATTAATGATGTAAAAATGTGTTTTAGTGATGAATAGAAAAATTACTCTAAGTGTAAATTTTCTATCATAATCATCTTTGTTTAGGAATCTCCTTGAGTCTGGTGTCTGGTCCTGGTTTTGCGGTGTCTAAAGCAGCCTTGAAGCAGCCTTCCAGTACTCACACGGTGGTGTTGGCCTTCCTCTGGTTGATTGAAGGAACGTCGACTCCAGCGAAGATGTGTCCGTCCATGCTGTTGACTCCGGCCATGTAATCAACCCCAGCGGCGTTATGAAACAGCCGACTGGGGTCATCAGGGATGAAGTCACCGTCGATCACTGGAGCAAGTTCAAGGAGATCCATGACCACACCTACAGGGAGAAGACAGAGACTGACATGGACGTCTCCACCTTTATGGAGACTGAGACGGACGTATCCACCTTCAGGGGTCACAAAAAATCACCTTATTTCTAATAGTCCACGACGGGAGAGACATCTGGTTGACTTTGTTAAGCTCTTTCTGCACCCCGGGGCCGATAAGGAGACAACGGGCCACACAGATATGCTAAGGGCCCCACCACCTCTCTTAAATGGGAGCAAGACACACAGACTGTGCAGTGGTTTTCTGTCTCTTTGAGGTAATTTTGTGTGTTTTTTGTCTTTTTGTGTCTCTTTTCTCGTCCCCCTGTAGTTGCTATCTGTCTTTTCGTAGTCACTTTTCTCTGAAGTGATATTTGTCTCTTTGGGGTAATTCTGTGTCTTTTATGTCAATTTGTGTCTTGCTATGGCCTTTTTGTATCATTTCATAGTCGTTTGGGTCTCTTTGTGGTCATTTTGTGCCTTTTTTTGGTTTTATGTCACTTTGTAGTTGTTTTGCATCTTTTTGTGATTTTGTGTCTCTTTGAGGTAACTTTGTGTCTTATTTGTCATGTCAAACTCTGTCTGCTGTTCTGATGACTTTCTTGAGGGTGTTTCTCAGTAGTTAGAATAACTTCAGGGGACATATGAAGCTATAAAGAACATTTCAATTCAAATAAACACAAGAAGTTTGTGCTCTAGAGAAAGGATCAGCACTCAGTGAATAACCTCCTAAGCCCTATGATAAGCTATTATGGCAAGGCTTAACTATACAGACCAGTGAGCAGTGATAACTAACATGTCTTTGTGAACTAGATATGTAACTTATTGTTAGGATAATCTGTAGCAATTGTTTTTATATTTGTCTGCTGTTGCTTTTGCTTTATGTTTGCTTTTTAAATACATTTTCTGCACTGTTTTTCTTGCTTTTAGCTTTTGTTTTTAATGATCTATTGTTCCTTTAATGTTTTATCTTAACATATTTCTCTTGTAAAGCACACTGAATTGCCTTGTGTATGAATGGTGCTATATAAATAAAATTGCCTTGCCTTGCCTTGCCTTTGGGGTCATCGGGTGGGAACCTCTTTTCACCAGTGTTTCGTCTAGTTGGTCCCATGACACCTCCAGGAGGCTAGACAGTGATCTCTGGCGTCCCAGAGACACTCCCCTAGTGCCAGCTCTCATTGCTCCCCGCACCAACCCAATAACCTCCTTTACCTTACTTACACATGGCTTTCTCAGCCCAAACAGCACTGCCACCTCCAACAAACCCAGGCTCCGTACATGCGAGCTCCAGGTAGAAGCAGTGCTGATACTACCTTTCCTAGCACATTCACCATACTCTATTTCACACGCTACATAGCATAACTACAATATAAGCTAAAGTTAAAGGACATAGAGAAGATAAAGTCACAGGATCAGCAAACACACTCACCTTGCAGCATGGTCTCAAACAAAAGGGATTCAAATAGGCCACTCCCACACTTAAATAACCTTCCTCTTCCTGGATTTCCTCCTGAGAGGAAGTGGATCTCTCCACCTGATCTCAAGGAGTTATGTACCCTGCTCAGTAGGAGTGTTGGACATCTGGAGTTTAACGTATCCAAACAGCTGTGACATGAGGTGACTCAACACAGTCTAAACAGTTTGTTTGGGGTCTAAATTCTGCCCCCTGCTGGTGAAAAGCTGTTTAACGCAGCTTTAAACACAGTGAGACTAAACTTAAGGGTCGAAGTGTTTCTGTCTGCTCCAGATGTTCTCACCTTTTCCCAGAATCAGCAGCACGTCAATTTTTCCTGCCATGGTGAGACCAACCGGGTCGCTCATCTTCAGACAAGTGATCATGTCGTCTTCGTTGCTTCTCCAGCAGCCGACTTTACGAGCGATCTGCGGAACAAAAAAACAACATGTTAGTTAAACAGAATCAGTTTGATCCATGTTTCAGTTGACAGTGTTTTGTGGACCTTCTTGGTGAGAGCCATGGGGTTCCTCTGAAGAGCCCAGGGACTGAGGGCCACGCCACACTGAGTGATCACTCTGCGGAATAACCCTTTATTGTAGGGGGACAGCATCTGAGGGGACAAACAGACACATTAAGATTAATGAGATGATGGGCGTCATGCAAGAAGTGATATACAAACAAATGTTGTCTTATTGTGTTACTTTGCAAATTAAGATTTTTGTGAATGAATTAAAGGAAAAATTACGAGTGCAGCCCAAACGAACAGATGATTGATTAGAAAATTAATTAGCAACTATTGTGAGAATCATTAAGTTTTTTTAATTGTTTTTATGTAAAAAACATTTAATTTCTTTAAAAATCTGAACTTCCTGTCAGCTGCAGTGTTTCGACCTCTGACCTGGAAGCTGGCGCTGGCGGCTCCGGCTGATTGGCCAAAGATGGTGACGTTGTTGGGGTTTCCTCCGAACGCCGCGATGTTCCTGCGGACCCAGGAGATGGCAGCGTGCTGATCCCACAGACCGTAATTACCTGAGAGGTAAAACGATCACCTGTTCACTGTTTCCTGTCTCTGACTGAGGTCATCAGACGAGTTCATATCAAACTGTTCTTAAACTGCTGCTTCCTCAGAGTTAACATGTCGGTGGCGGCATCTCAGCGTAGGACCTAGCTTGAGGTGGCACTTTCAAGTCCCTACACTGACCAGTACAGAGTGTGGACTGGGAGCCCACATCTCTCCGTTAATGCATGTCTATAAACTGAATCACAGTGTTTGTTTACAGTAACCTTCAGGTTGAAAAACCCCGGCGCTGAAACATCGCTGAACAACACTGACTCAGTTAGTTAATCTTTAGCCACCCAAAAAGGCTGACCTAAAAACAACATCGTCAGTGTGAGTGTACGCTTCATTCAGAATATTTTCACCACTTTACCTGAAGACAGTCTTTTCTGACAGGAATCTGCAGCAACGTATCCTCACAGAACAGTTCATATGATATCTTATGAATTCATGCCCCATGAGTGACGTTACGCTCTAATGTAAAGTTATGTAATTAACATAAAGTTACAGAGGTTAGGTTTAGGATAAACGTATCTTAAAATGACTCAAATGGTGCTTGTCAGAGTCAAAGATGTTTCCTTGGTAGGGCGGGTCCTTCCCAGTCGGGTCCTACAGAGGCGAGACAAGACTCCTTCCTAACATTGGAACACACACTGGAACAGGCCAGTGCCCAGGTGTGCGTCTCTATACAGGTCCCGCCTTCAATTCCAGCAAATCTTGCACAAAGAATTGTGGGTACTAGATACACACATGCATCCTTGAAAGTTTTCTGAATGAAGGACTCTGTCCTCAGTAAAATTCAGTCCTTCAGCAGGATTCGATGACGTAGCCTCCTTAAAATTCAGATGTTAAAGGACCAAAGTCTGTGGTTCTGTGACCCGTCCACCGCCCCAACCTGCCTCCAACACCGCTGGGGACTGCTTCCTTGTTTACTCCCATCAGTGCTTTGGTCACATGATCGCAGCCTTCCAAAATATGTGGGTTACTCACAAATTACTGGCTCATGATTACATGGGACATATAAATTTTGCTGCATTACTTTACGTAGAAAAATGTACAAACATTTTATGGGAACAGCCTGACTGAGTCTGCTATCTCAAAACAACCAGAATCTGCTCACAAAAAAAGAGTAATTTTACTTTGCAGAGCACTGGAGTCGCTGGTTTACAGCTGCCTTGATAGGTTAATGTACAAAGTACAGTGGAGAGAATATTCTAAATACAGCGTACACTTACATTAATGATCTTTTTAGGTGCAACTGAGTTTCTTTGGTGGCTTGAATCCATTTTTCTGCGGCCCTATCCACAGCAGCACATTGTTTAGCTTCTGTGTTGGTAGATTTGGTTTATTAAAGACGCCAGCAAAGCAACACAGAACATAAAATCAAACATCGGTCGGAGTGCCTTGTTTACTTATATATTTTAAACGTTAAAACTGAAAATGACAACAGAAATAAACAAGTTTTCACATATCTGTATCTGTCTGGAAGTGATTGTTTTTGTCAGTGTGACATCACTGTGGTTTGGTTTATCAGTCCTGAGTGTGCACGTGTCTGATGAAGAAGAATTCTTTCTCCAATGAGAGATGAAGAAAGTTCTTCTGTACAATGAAGACACCCACCAGGATATCACTTCATCACTGCCCAGGACCGAGCACCAAAGCCGGAGCAGCTTCTCCACTGCAGCTCCCCCCTCCTGGAACTCCCAAAATAACCTGACTTAAGTTTCAACCACAGCACAACAGACGTTGGTTTTAAACAACTGGCTGTGAGCTGCTCCACAGTTGCTCTGCTCATCCAACCAATGTCTCATAACTCACTGTCTTTCACTCAGTATATCCTCTACTGAAATAAAGTCTTGTGGAGAATGCAGGCATCGATCCCACTACCTCCCACATGCTAAGCGAGTGCTCTACCATTTGAGCTAATTCCCCTGTGTATGATTATGTGTTGCCATGGCGAAAAAGAATTGAGTTAACAATGCTGCATGGTCATACATACTCCTGAACTACAGGAACACTGCTACATCTCAACTTCATCCTCTGTTAACATGCTACAAAACTAAACTGGGATCAGAAACCAACCAATCAGCTCCAGGCAGGTGTTGAGATATGGAGCCTTACTGGCAGATACAGAGAGCGCATCTTCAGAGAGCCACAGTACAGCTTTGAAGAGAACCATGAACAGCTGATCAGCCGTCTGACTGACAAGACAGCTTTTACTGCAGCTGTGACATTCACTGGAACCACATCTGAGTCACTGAACGCACCACACACACTGCACACACACACGCACACACACACACACACACACACACACACACACACACACACACACGAGGTGGGCGGAGCTACGTGAGACATTCATTCACAGGGGAATTAGCTCAAATGGTAGAGCGCTCGCTTAGCATGTGAGAGGTAGCGGGATCGATGCCCGCATTCTCCACAAGACTTTACTTTCTCCTGAGTTTGTGATTAAAGTGACTGAACTAAAGAACACAGTGGGACTCCTCAGGGTCGTCTCAGTCGGGTTGAACTCATCTCATCTTCTGCTACGTTGTGAAAACCTCCTCATCAGCTGAGGGACTTCACTCAGTGATGCTGAGCTGTTGTTGGATATAAAAGTGTCATCAGCATACAGGCTCATGTTAGACTGTATGGAGCTGCTCTGGAACCTGCTGATGTCACTGTTTAGTTTCATCATCAGGGTCAGAGGTCAGAGGTCAGCTCACACCACCTGTATGTCAGTCTGTCTGATGTCTCTCTGTCTTTCACTCATTATCATCTGAGAATAAAGTCTGGTGGAGAATATGGGCATCGATATTCTGACAACAAAAGTCCAGTTAGAGTTAACAGTGTTTGCTTTTCATGACATCATGCTCAGTCATCACCTTGAACACACCTCAGCAGAGACGAGGTGGCCGAGTGGTTAAGGCGATGGACTGCTAATCCATTGTGCTCTGCACGCGTGGGTTCGAATCCCATCCTCGTCGCAGTCAACTTTACTTTCCTGCCGTAGCACAGGCCTCCATAGAAGACAAAAGGCGTTTATGCTCATTGTGTTGCTCGTTGCAGAACGCTATGAATGTCAGGTTGCTTACAAACAAAACCTTCTGTGGATGAGGAAGACGTCAGCGAGTGTTACTGTGAGAACGTCACCAGAAAAACAGGCTGCCTGGCAACAGTAACCAGACGTACTGTCAAACATGACATCTGTGTACTGTAATTATCACGGCCTCTGACCTCCAAGTAGAAATGATCTCAAACCTCTTTGTTCCTGTGGGTCACCACTCTCTGCATCACCCTGTGTTTAGCTTTACATCAATCTCTCATCCAGGTCTCTTTCCAGACTGACTCCATAGGCCTGCAAAGTCTGGAAAACTGTGGAATGGAGGGGAGGAGGAGCAGATGAGGTGGGCGGAGCTACTCAATTACTGTTTGTAGAGGGGAATTAGCTCAAATGGTAAAGCGCTCACTTAGCATGTGAGAGGTAGCGGGATCGATGCCCGCATTCTCCACAAGACTTTACTTTCTCCTGAGTTTGTGATTAAAGTGACTGAACTAAAGAACACAGTGGGACAGTATCAGGGTTGGAAATCAGCACCAGCTAAATGCTAATAAAATAATTACGTGTCTGTTAGATGTTCTTCAGTCAGCAGCTGAAAACACAACGGTCATCTACTGAGTGTCAAGTAGATTTTGGGATCCACCAATCACAGTGGCAGTTGGACTGGTCGGTGTTAATCAGGCTTTAGGAGCATTATTTGGACATGTATACAGCACATTCACAACGTACGGCTCAGCTCATGTTTTTACTGCAGTTTGTGACACGTGTCTGTTTACAGTCGGCTCTGTGCGTTGTCATGGAGACGATGTACACAAACCAACTCACCAACAGTTTGTCAGGCTGGTGTGGCTCAAGATAATTTCTGGAGAACTTGTGGCCCCTGCCGGCTGGTTAAGAGGAGCAAGGAGTCAATAAAACAGGTTTTTGATTATTCTGAATCATCACAACCATTAGCGGTCCATGAGTGTACAGTTATACATGTGCAGTCACAATCTGAGGCTGATTGGTCCAGTAGTTTGTGAGATTAGCAGCAGAGTGAAAGATGATCTCTTCACAACACCAAGTTTCTACGTTACGAAACTGTGATTGTTTCATATTTTAGTTTAATCATCTGTTATAATATAAAGTGTCTCTGAGCATCTATAAATGGACTGGAGTGAATAAAACGTATAATAATTTTTATTGCAGACTTTCATCAGACAGAACTTCACTCTTCATTCTCACAGTTCTTCAGGAAATGTTCTTGAGTTCTCAGAAACTTCCCAGAGTTCTCTGTAAAGGTCTGACAGTGTACCGGACTGTCGCTGAGACATACAGCAGCTTGTCGCCAACAAACAGTGAAGGCATCACATCTGAGCCACCTCCCACCTGAGCTCCGCCGGTCGGAGCTGAAGCTGAAAACAGAAATGATCTGAACATTTACTCTGAGTCATCAGATCTGAGCAGCAGCTGAGCTAACAGACACTTTATCTGCTCACACACTGATAAACACACACCACAGCTCTGATCACATGCATGCTGGGAAATCACCAGCAGGTATCCAAACACAGCACATCGGTCCGACCCCGGTCTGACCCCAACTTCCTCCGACAGGGTCGATTCACCTTGTAGACCTTTAGAGTCGAACTCTGCAGGAGAATCTGTAGCCATTTTCAGCCGCTGTTCTTCCAGTTAGCTGCTAACTAGTGTTAGCTGCTAACACTAGTTAGCAGCTAACACTAGTTAGCTGCTAACAGTAATTAGCAGTTTGAGTGAATGATCAGGTCGAACATGTAAACAAACTGAGACACAATCAAAGATCAGTGACAGTGTCTGTGTTTCGGTCGTACCTGGCAGTCGGGCGTCTCCGGAGCTGAGGAAACCCAGCGTACCAACTCTGTAGTTCACCGTGACGACGATGACATCACCCCTGTCAGCCATCTCCTTCCCGTCGTACAGAGAGTCCCCGAGGATCGCCACGTCGTTGGACGCCCCCAACAGGAAGGCGCCGCCGAACAGGTACACCATCACCGGTAGGTTCGTAGACACTGACGAAGACACAGAGGGGACGATGAAGAGCTTAACGTCATCATCATGATTATCATCATCATCATCACTGAGTTTCAGACACTTCAAAAGAAAACTGTGGAGGTGAAACAACAGATTGTTTGATGACATCTGTTACATCACTTCCTGTCAGTATAAAAATCTAGTGTGGCGGCAAAACTGACCAATCATTCAGTTTGTGATAAAAACACCAGATGTGGTTCATCTGTAGTTTGATACATGTAAAAAACATCTGGACATCATGGTGTCACAGATCGGCACTCTGATGAACAAGGCAGCAAAATCCAATATGGCTGCCACCTGAAAATTGTTTAGCGTGTGAACCAGACGTGCTGAAGATATAAACTTGGTGTCTGTTTAATGTTTTCTGACCATCGGAAACTCACTGGAATGTTTATTTTTATGACTGGATGCATCTGGACCCCTAATTTGCATATTTCCAAGATGGCGGCTTCCTTAAGATAAGTTTTATTTTTAACTCTTTTGGCAAACCTGGTGTCTGTTTCATATTTCTAAGCACTGAAAACACACTGGAATACTCAGATGTATGATTTATTTGGAATCTTTGGGCACAGTGGGTGGAGCCTGATGAATGAACATCCTGTCACAACATAACATCGCCCCAGCTTCACTAAGGCCTTGTTTACACGGATACACATACACATAAAAACGGATTTTTATTTATCCCGTATTTAAAAAATTCCGGGTTTACTCAATCAGTTGTGAAAACAATATCCCTGTTTACAGGAAAACGCAACAACAGCAGCTTTTTGCTGCAGTTAGCACGCCAGGCCAGCAGGTGGCAATTCACCATATGTCAAACACCATAGAAGAACGTTCTGCACATGCACAGTGATTTGTTTTCCTCTTGGCGCTAGTGATAAAAACAATGATAAACTACATTTTAACCTACATTTTAACTTATGTAGTATAGTTAGCTGCTATGCACTGACTAATATTGGGCACAGCAGACGTCTTTGTGTGCCGATGTAGCGGTGATGTTGATGCAGCAGTGCTAAGTTCATTTGTAAGCTCGTAAGTAGTCCCAAAAGTGCTAACAAAATGTAAACAACCCGGCATATATCAGCCATTGTTGTTGTGGTTCCCAGGCACCTAATGGGCATGTGCAAACTACGCTGCAACGTCATCATCTTCCAAAATCTCCGTCTATCCTGTTTACACATCTCCATAGAAACGGATATTTTTAAAAACTTTCACTTTGGAAGCCGTTTTTGAAAATCTCCGTTTTCGTCAATAAAAGCGCCGGTTACGTGTAAATGACAGGTGCAAACACAAAGACAAATACCCTTTTTCAGAAATACATGGAACCATATGAACAGGCCCGAAACCTGACTGGCTTAAGGTTAGTGACCGAAGCCCCGCCTACTTCTTAAACCCAGACCGCTGCAGCAAAGATGTAGCCATAGGGAAGCAGCCATATTGGATTTTTCTGCCATGGTCATCAGAAGGCCGATCTGTGACGCCCCAATGTCCAGATGTCTTCTACATATTTTAAACTACAGATGAACCAGATCTGTTGTTTCAATCACAAACTGAACGACTGTCTGGATTTTATGAGCGAAGCTGCCGCAGTGTTCTTCACCGTGTGGTGTTATCATTTTTACAGAGTGCTTCCTCCACTGCTGTGAAACACTGTGATCAGTGTGGTACATCCTGGGTCCGTCCCAAGTCTCTTATTTTTATATTGCTACTGCTAGCTCCTCGGTTGAACCGGAAGTCATCTTCTAGGCCGTGCAAAGTCTCTTATTTGTGCAGCGAGGAGCTAGTGCTAGGATGGTCGAGAGCTTCCTATCCGGAAGAGTTTTTCAGCTGAACGCCATGACGTATAAATACCCGGCCTCTACATCTGGCACATTTGAACGAGATGGCGGAGAAACAGTACAAGAGTAAGTACCCGTTACATGCATTCTTTGCAATGAATCGCTGTAATTCACGTACCTACTTCAAAGAGTAATGATATTTCATGCAAGATTGTTATGTTGCAATTAGTCTTCATTTCAGTCACAACCCATTGCGTTGTTCATCGGACTGTCGGGGATGTGCAGCTGCTACATGCAAAAGTGTGTGACCAGAGTCATGACGGCGGGGGGTGGAGGTTACGGCTTTGATCAGCGAATATAATGAGACTTGGGATATACCCATAATAACGCCAAACGCTGGCTCCTTTATGCAGCAGATCCAGCGGTTCCGCCGTCATCAGGAATGGACGTCGCGTCACGTGACGCTTCAGTGGAAAGGACGTCTCATGTCTCTTAAACCGACAATGCTTGCTCATCGCTCCTAGCGCTAGCTCCTCACATTTTTCCCTAGGTGGGAGGAGCTAAACGGCTAGCAAAGTCGGCTAGGTAAGATAAATAGCAGTAATTTAAGAGACTTGGGACGGACCCTATGTGTGAGCATGTGTGTGTGTTACGTACATTTCCGTCCCTGTGGAACAAAGATGTTCAGGTACAGACAGTCCTCGCTGCCCTGGGTTTTTGTCTGCAGCAGCGTCACCTGCAGGCAGCGATCCCGATGTGTCGTGGCCTTCAGGATGCCTGGAAACAACGAACATCAGCATTTTTATTCCATTTCCTGTTTTACTGTTGTTGTTGTTGTTGTTGTTGTTATCCTCAGAGGTCTCTTCCTCTCAGAAACACACACCAGCTGATTTACACCAGGAAACACTCTGAAGGAAGACGTTTCAGGATAAAAGAAATCTGTGTTTTATCAACACTGCTCGTCACAGAGGAGCTGCTAACTAAGGTGGCTGACATGAACACATGAATGTCTCTATCTAGAGTCAGTGTTTGGTTTGTCCGTTCAGGGCTGCTGTAGAAACATGGTGATCTCTGTAGACGAGGACCTGCTCCCTGTGCGTCGCATTCTGTTTCTAGTCTTTATGCTAAGCTAACTTACACTAAGCTAACCACGTCTTTTTGGGTCACCACAAACATTCTTAATAAATCTGTTCTGGACAAAATTTAAAAGTGAATTCATCCATTTAGTTGAAAGAACTTCATCCTGCCATCTGCTGCCCGGCAACAGAGACTGAAGCTCTCTGATTGGATGTTTGTTAAATTTCAAAACTCTGGTTCATGTAGAGAGTTAGCTCAACACTTAGAGCAACACGATCTCATCCCTGCTCATCAAACACTCAGTGAACCTACACGTCTAAATGTGACGCTCTCCTGTGTCAGTTCTGGACATTCAGGGACGGCGTGCTCATTTACCCTTTCTACCTGCATTGTGACTTTAAAAAAAAAAAAAAAAAGTCTGTTTTTACAGGAAATGGCAATGGGCCTGGTTGTCAGGGAAACAGTGCGATGGAAGTGTGAGTTACCCACCGCTCCATCCAGGGTGAGGTTTTGGTTTCTCCCACTTTCCTGGAATGTCAGCGAAGGGGATTCCTTTAAAGACGTCGACGGACCTAAACAGCCCCATCCTGTGGCTCTTCCCCTCCACCTGCCCCCCCTCCGTCTGCACCACCCCCAGCTACACACACACACACACACACACACACACACACACACACACACACACACACACATAACACAGGCCTGTGGTCAGTGATCTCATGTGATGAAACATGAATCCAAAACCTGCAGTTCCTCTAATGTCCACTAGGGGCTGGCTCCAACAGTGAGTCCGTCCCCACAGAGTTCCACGTTAACGTGTAGAAATCAACATGTTTACAGCCTGTTTTGGTCTCTGTAGATCATTTTAAAACATTCATGACAACTGTACTGAATTATTATAGAACTTACCTGTTTTCATTTTATTAAGACTTAAAGTTACACATCATTCAGGGGGCGGGGCCTCTTTGACTGACAGGTAGATAGATCCACCTTCTCACCCAAATATGGTCACTTCTGGCTCAACAAGATGGTGACGGCTGAAATATGGAACGCGAGGCTTCAAAACAGGAGTCCACAAACTGCCGGGTGACGTACGTCCATTATTTCATACACTCTATGGATCTACCTTAAGGTTTTTTTTACCTTGCTTTGGTTGCTAAGGTCTTTTGTGCAACGGTTGAGGGATTCCTTAAGTATAAGACCAAGACAAGGAGAAAACTATAAATACTTAAGTGAGAGAAGACTTAAGGGTGTTTTGTGTAAAAGATTTTATTGTGAGGAAACCTTAATGGGGACTTTAAGGAAAATCTTAACTTAAGGTGTTTTGTGCGACCAGCCCCTGAAGTTTTGTCATGTGTAGTGACACAGTTAGAGTAGAAGCTTTAACCCTTAACGTCACATGACGGTGAGTTTATTCTCTGTAGCTGTGACGCAGCTCTGCCATGCGCAGCCTGACATGTGTTTGAATAAAGTTTGATGTGTTTGAATCAGAGAGAAATAAAATGTGACAGTGTGACTTTACATGTTGGCTCATGAACGTTTTCACGGCTGTGACTCACTGAAACTTTTAGATGTTTGATGTTAATGCAGCTGTGAGACGGTGCGATGCTCCTGTTAGTGAACGGTCCTGGAAATTTTAGTTCAGGTCCTTAAACAGTCCTGGAAAGGTCTGGAATGATCTCCATTAAATGTGTGTGAACTCTGACTGTAGTTAAAGCCCAGCTGACACTAACACTCACTACAGCACCAAAGGTGGAATAATCCTCCGCTGAAAATAGTCCCAACAGAGTCACCACTTCCTGTTTGTCTGATAAAAAACAGAGCGCGCGTCAGACGCTGTGACACGCTGTCGGGTTGATGACATCATATTTACAGTTAATGATCTGTGATGAGGTCACACTCACCTTGGCAGCTGAGGCTGAGCTCAGACAGAAAACTAGCACCAACAGCTTCATCATCATCACCTGTCTGTCTCTCTGTCCGTCTGTCTGTCTGCAGTCACACTGCTGCTATTTATACTGTGTCCACTGATGAAACCTCTTATCTCCAGCAGCTCTGCTGCAGCCAAACACACGTCAGGTCAACTCTCTGTCTGCTGCAGCCACGTTAGCTTAGCCTAGCTCAGGTTAGCTTAGCTTAGCTTAGCTTAGCTTAGCTTAGCTTAGCTTAGCATTGACTCCACATGTTACAGCAGAGGTCGGAGACACAGAGAGACCTGTCTGAATAAAACAAAGATAAAATAAGAAGCTTAAGAAATTCATAGAATTCCACTGAAACATAAAATATTAATGAATGAATTCCTTTATTGTCAGTGCATGTTTACACACAGCAACATTTCCTGTCTCTCGTAATAGAAAAAATCTATTCACTCAACACACACACACACACACACACACACACACACACACACACACACTATTACTGTTACTATTACAGTGGACGTCACTCTGATCAGTGTTTTATCAGAAGCTGCTTCAGGTTTATTAAACTCTGCGTGTCACAGTAACAGAAAATATAACTCTGACTCTACATCAGTCTGGACTCTGTGTTAAACTTCAATTAAAACAGAATGTGATTATCTGTAAATATTTTTTTGACCTTCATTCAAGCTTTCACAGGTGAACTGATGACAGGTGAACTGATGACAGGTGAACTGATGAACAGGTGAACTGATGACAAGTGAACTGAGGTCAACTGTGTGTTAAAAAAAAATTAAAGTAAGGACAAACTTCAGAAGTAGATGTATTTCTGTTAAAGGGGTAAACTTGTGGAATAGTCTCTGTGATGAGTTAAAAATGTGTAGTTCTATCTGTAAATTCAAAAAAATGTTTAAACTTAGGGCAATTGACAAATATAAATTCTTGGTATGACCAAGTATATTAAGTTTCCTTGGGCAGCTTCGCCTGTAAATTCCTAAGCCTATATCACATGTTTTTTCGTTGAAATTGATCTTTGTAACACTTTATGTTTTTGTTTTGGTGTGATGTAGTGTAAAAAGGGAAGGCATCATATAAGCTACGGCTTCAGCCTTCACCTTTTTGGTTCATTTATATATATGTACTGCTTTACTGGAATGCATCTGGTTAATTAACAAATGAACCAAAATAAAACTACTACTACTAAAATGACAGGTGAACTGATGACAGGTGAACTGATGACAGGTGAACAGGTGAACTGATGACAGGTGAACAGGTGAACTGATGACAGGTTAAAGTATCATGGCAGGATATGAAGGGGTGATCCATAAAAGGTTCTGTTGTTCACAAGACAGATTTGTGAAAAACTGTGTCAGGAAACAGTTTAGGAATAATGTTTCTCATTAACACACGAACATATGAAGCTCTCTTTGCTCAGTGTGAATTAAACCTGCTTTTAAACTGTTTCATTGTTGGTCTGTTTATTATTTTTATTTTGTCCTGTGGAGCATTTTTCTCCATAAATAAACTTTATCATTATTATAGTTGAGACTTGGTCACCTCGCTAACACTGGAACATTTCACACTGAAGTTGATTAATTAATTAAATTCAAATCACTCTGTTTACATCGAACACAAGCTCTCAGTGGAAAATTGTTTGTCCCACCGTCTCTTCTGACCCTGAACGCCTCCTGACGTAGATCGACAGATTCCAGCGGTGGGCGGGGCTTCGTGTTGCTCAACATGGCTGCGCCCTGCTCGGATCAACAGGTCTGAAGGTAACCGAGTCACACTCAACTTTGTAACGTTTGTTTTAAACGGCAATAACCCGGTAAAGTCTGTTTGTGTGTGAACACCGGGACCTACCGGAAAGCTGCGGGCGGGAAACTGACGCTGTCAGCTCCGTTAGCTAACGTTAGCTCACTCCAAAACACACAGCAACTGTTAGCACGTTAGCTTAGCACCCCTGCTGTTAGCTGTGAGCTAATGCGGAGGCTAATAATGCTAACGGTTAGCTTCAACCTGAACTCTGACGTCACGTTTATTTTATTACGTATCAGCTGTGACGTTATACTGAGAGATACACAACACACACAGAGTACTGAGGACTTTACTACTAATGTACCTTAACTTAAGGTGTTTTATCCAAACAGGTCAGAGTACTTGTTCACCTGTTTGTTTAATAAGTTCATGTTCCTCAGTGAGAAAGTGCTCTGTGTCCTGTGCAGCTGACCGTAACACCTTAAGATTTTTCTCAGTCAGAGTTAAGGTTTCCTTAAGATAAAATCAGATGTACCAAACACGTCTTTCCCTTCAGGTTTCCTTAAGATGTTTACTTAAGTATGCAAGGTCTCCACCTAATATTTGTCTTATACTTAAGGAATCCCTTAAAGCTGGTATGACTGTTGTGCAAAACACCTTAAGTTTAGATTTTCCTTGAAGTCCAAGTTGAGGTTTTCTAATATCGGTTGTTAGGGCCGTAACGGTACATGTATTTGTGTCGAACCGTTCGGTACGCGACTTTCGGTTCAGCACGACCCTGTACCGAATTATTGGGCGCAGGATATTATTTTATTTTATTTTGTTTTATTTTAATTCCGTTTTTGCGAGCCGAACCATTTAAAATATCTAGTTCCCCGACGGACATAATTGAGTGACGGACCGAGTCCGACCGTAAATCTCCGCTTTCACTTTGTGCAGCGCATTCTCGCATTTTGACAACATGGCAAGTGAGCCTGACGAACCTGAAGACCCACCCGCAAACCTTAAGTCCTCCGTTTGGGAACACTTTGGTTTCAGGGTAAAATACGAAGATGGAAATAAACAAGTGGACAAGACAAAAGCAGTGTGCCGACACTGCAGAACAGCGGTCGGGTATGTACTTGGAAACACGTCTAACATGCTAACGCATCTAAAGCGACACCACCCGAGTTTGAACGTTAACCGGCACGACTAGAAAAAGCAATCTGGTGCAAACTACGATATCGTCGTCGTTTAAAAAGAAAGAGCGTTTCCCTGACCATCGCGCTAAAGAAATAACCAACGCCATTGGAGTTGAGTAAAATTGTTTAAGCTGCACTTTAGATATAAGCATGTTTTGTTTACTGCACTTTAACAAAGTGGGAAAGCTAAGTAAGTTCCTAGTAAAACTGAATCTGAGCAGGCTTTAAAGCTGACCAGCTGCACTATACTTTTTATTTTAATTGAGTAAAACTGTTAAAGCAGAAATGTATATTTATATTTTTCATTCAAAAAATGTGTTAAAAAAACAGCAGGATTTTATTTTTCACTTTTATATTTCTATTTTCATTCAAACAATGTGAAAAAGCAGGATTTTATATATATTTGTTTCATTAAAAAATTGTGTAAAAAGAGTTAACTGCTGTGGTGGTATGTTTTAATAAGGTTACCAATAAGTAAAAGATATTTAATAGTTGTCTATTTATTTATTACTGTACCGGAAAAAAAACGAACCGTGACTTGTGTACCGAGGTACGCACCGAACCGAGATTTTTGTGTACCGTTACACCCCTATCGGTTATATAAAACTTGTCTCTTCTGCTCGGTTTCCCGACAATGTTCATTTAAGTATGTAAGGTTCTTCCTTATCTTTGTCTTTTACGTAAGGAATCCCTTAATGTTAGTTAAATTATCAAACAAAACATCTTATGTTAAGATTTTCTTTAAAGTCCAAATTAAGGTTTTCTTAAGGTAATATCAGTTGTACAAAGCACGTCGTTTTCTTAAGGTTTCCTTGAAACGTTGACTTAAGTATCTAAGGTCTCCCCCTTATCTTCGTCCTATACTTAAGGAATCCCTTAATGTTAGTTAGATTGTTGCACAAAAGACTTAAGGTATCACAAGCGCCAGTGTAAACAAACAGTTACCATGTAAACTGCAGAATTTTACCGCTGTAAAGTCTCTTTCAGTGCAGTAAATGCCTTAATGTTTTACCTTAACTAAGGAAACCTGAGGGGTTCTGTGCAACATGCAAAAGCTAGCTAAGAAGTTATTAACCCTTAGGTGTCATACTTAAGAGCACAGAGTGAATAAAGAACTGAAGTGTCAGAGAATACCTGTTGGTTTTAATACTGTGTGTAAATATCAGATTATCACGTGACAGACTCGCCTGTCGGCACCTGCTGACACGTGACATCATAAAAACATGTTGTTTGATTAGTTCACCTGTAAACACAGAAACATGACGGCATCTCATCCTGATGACACAAATCTCGTCACTGAAAATGATAAAACCATAAACATAAACATAAACAAAACACGTCTACATCCCATAATACACCTGAGGAAGACAACAGGAAATGAAACTCAGGTGTGTGTGTGTGTGTGTGTGTGTGTGTCTGTCTGTCTGTCTGTCTGTCTGTCCAGGTGTTCAGGATGTCCAGTCAGCAGGTGAGTATCGCTGAGCTCCTGCTCTTATTGGACAGTTCAGAGCTGCAGGAGGCGGAGCAAGTCAGAGCAGCAGTCAACCAGCAGCTGAGTACAGGTGAGTCCACCTGTCTGTCTCCACCTGTCTGTCTGCACCTGTCTGTCTCCACCTGTTTGTCTCCACCTGTCTGTCCACACCTGTCTGTCTGCACCTGTCTGTCTAATGTGTAGTGTCTCCTCTCAGACAGAGGAGGTGCTGTCCTCTCCTCTCTGGTGGAATATTACCTGGACTCGTCCTCCTCTCAGGTGGTGCTCCTCCTCTCCTCCATCAGAGAGCCTCATCACAAGGTCAGCTGACTCTTGTCTCCTCACACTCCTCTTACTGATCACAGTATTGATCAGTGTACTGATCAGTGTATTGATCACAGTATTGATCAGTGTATTGATCAGTGTATTGATCACAGTATTGATCAGTGTATTGATGATGACAACCGTGTTGTACTGGTCCTTCAGCCTCTGCTGGAGAAGCTGAATGAGACTCTGAACAGACCTGGATCCAGACTGGCTGCTCTGACCCTGCTGGGTCACCTGATCAGGAAACAGCCGCCATGGGTTCATCACATCAGCCGCTCGCCGCTGCTGCCGTCGCTGCTGCGCTGCCTCAAGGTACTCACACTCATATTAATACTGAGTCCTGTCAGAGTCCTCATCAGAGACACACCTGAGTCTCGCCGCTTGTCGTTGTCTCACGGTGTGTTTGTGTCCTCAGACAGAGACGGACGTGGTGGTCCTGATCACTGGAGTCCTGGTCCTCATCACCCTGTTACCCATGATCCCTCAGGCCGGGAAACAACACATCTACGACTTCTTCGATGTGTTTGGACGCCTCGCATCCTGGAGCTACAAGAACCCTGGTAACACACACATACAGTCAGGTCCATAATTATTTGGACAATGATACAGTTGTCGTCATTTTGGCTCTGTACACCACCACAATGGGTTTTAAATGAAACAATGAATACCTGCTTAAAGTGCAGACTCTCAGCTTTCATTTAAGGCTTTTTTCAAAAATGTAGTATGAACCGTGTAGGAATTACAACCATTTCTTCACACAGTCCCCCAACTNCATCCTTATGCTGGTCCTCAAGAACAAGAAGGAGTTTGAGAAGAAGACAAATGACAGGATGGCAAAAATAGAGAATGGTCTGAAAGCAATTCTGCCAGCTGCCCCACCCCAGGAGACTGAGAGGATCAAAGAAATAGTTCAAGCTGGGTTTGGTGGAGGAGAAGAGGATTACTACTAGAACAAAGTCTCTACCAGTTATGAAACTGTCACCTAATTCTGATCGTCATCTATTTCTTTCATTACTTTTATTGATCAATCAAACAAATCTTCAATGATGTTTTAGATTGTTATCTTGTCCTGATGTTTGACTGAAGTTTAGAGGGGAAACTAGTGATTACTGTGTGCTTGTGGTATTCTGCACTATAACTGCACTGGAAATCTGATTGGTCTGTCTTTTTCCATTATTGATCATTGATCAATCATCCTTACAGATTTTGATTCTTTTATCATTACTGGTGATTTTAATATTGACACTGACAATCCTACAGACATCTCTTCTAAAGAGTGTAGTGTAACAAGCTTTAACTACAAAGAGTGATTGAAGTAATAAATCAGTAGATATACACTGGCATAAGGTGATTAAGTTTGAAATGCCTGTTGAGGTTAAGACTGCAGTTATCAAACCCCTCCTAAAAAAAGAAACCTTGATCCCTCTGTGCTTAACAACTACAGGCCCATCTCAAACCTCCCCTTTATAGGCAAAGTTATTGAGAAAGTTGTATTCAACCAAGTCAATAACTATTTAAATACAAATAGCATCTATGACCAACTCCAATCAGGCTTTTGCCAACACCACAGTACTGAAACTGCACTTGTAAAGGTATTAAATGACATCCGCCTGAATACAGACTCTGGTAAAACAACTGTCCTGGTAATGTTAGACCGTAGTGCAGCTTTCGATACGGTTGATCATGTAATACTTCTCAACCGACTAGAAAGCTGTGTTGGGCTTTCTGATACCGTCCTTAGATGGGATCCATTCATGGGCCAATTTTATGTAACTTGTGCATGCCCCCCCTTGATGAAATATTTCAAGAGTACAAGGTGGCATATCATAGCTATGCAGATGACACACAGGTCTAACTTGCACTGTCACCAAACGATTTAAGTCCTATTGACTCCTTATGTCTTTGCCTTGAAAAAGTAAATACCTGGATGCAGCAGATTTTTTTTAAACTTAATCAGAGCAAGACTGAGATTATTTTATTTTAGGAACAAAGAGGATAGAACACAAATATGTGTCTACTTAGAATCTAAAGCACTCACACCTAGGACTGAAGTAAAAAACTTGGGTCATCTTGGATGGGGACCTGACTATGAATGATCACACCAAAAGCATTACTAAATCAGCATTCTGGCATCTCAGAAACAGCTAAGATCAGAGATTTTGTTGAAAAGCTTATTCATGCTTTCATATCCTGTAGGGTAGATTATTGTAATGGTCTCCTAACTGGCCTCCCCAAGAAGTCCATTAGACAGATTCAATTAATTCAAAACGCTGCTGCTAGACTATTAACCAAGACTAAAAAGAGAGATCACATTACACCCATTCTTAAATCTTTACATTGGCTCCCAATTAATTTCAGAATTGATTTCAAGGTTCTACTCCTAATATATAAGTCACTAAATGGACGTGGCCCCAAATGTTTTTCTGAAATTTTTCCACAATATATACCTGGTAGAGAGCTTAGATCTACTGGAACTGGTCAGTTGATAGTCCCCAGGGTTAAAACTAAGCAGGGAGAAATGGCATTTAGCTATTATGCCACACAGCGCTGGAATCAGCTTCCAATAGATATTCAATCTTGAAATCCAAAGGTAAAAAAAAACGGAAGTGCAGGGGCCTCGGCGATCGCTCACGCCCTTCACTTTCGGCGGTGCCCCCAGGGAATCGCCGTGTTGTTTACAAATACTTTGGGTAGAAAACCAGCAGAGTTTAGCTATATATCACATTTTTCACGTCACTATATCACCGTGTAGACTAATCTGATGTTTGTTAAGTTTATAAACACAATGACTGAACAAACGTTACTATTTCTGTGTGCACGTTTTGTAATTAACATGGTTATTGTAGATTAGCTGGGCTAAACGTTAGCTGTTAACGTTAGCTGTTAGCGGTGTCTGTAATAACCATAGACTGTATAAAAATAAGGTAATAACTCAATAAACGGTCCGTGAAAAAATATCTTTTCCAGCGGATATCTTAGTTACAACATGATTGAGCTAGCAAAGCAGTTTTGTGTTGCTATGTGTGGTATTTATTCAGTTTTGGGAAATCACGATGTCTAGAAAGCATCAGTGGCTGCAGCTGACAGGGACAGTTAGCAAAGCTAACATCAGGACGTCATCTGT
>NC_065513.1:44993385-44995815 GCF_006386435.1 Epinephelus moara
TTGTGTTAAATTTGAAGTATTGCACACAATTGAAAGACATTCAAAACACTTTTAATTGAATTAACATCATAGTGTAGATTGATCACAGGTGTGACATTTCCCATATGGCAGGGAATCTGCAGTCGCGGTCTCTTGTCCTGCTTCTGACATTATACCTTTGGCTAATTTTCACTCTCTGTCCTGATGAACCACACCTCACATTTTCCAATATTTACCCAGTAATTTGCATTAAATGAATCCAAATTATATAATTTACATTCATAATTATTTTTTCCTTACACGTTTTTTACTGTGTAAGTATGAGGCTCTTTTCGGGTGTAATCTAAAGTGTCAGCGATAATTGTCATGGTGTTGACGGTAGATAGTCTAAACAGCAACCTGCAGCAACTTTACCATATTTACAAAAGTGAGTTACAAAATCACTAATGCAAGTTCTGCTCATATATGTACTATTTCATTAATTTTTGAAGCCCAAGCACAATGTGATGCCATTTATAGAGATATGTAATCCATCAGGGAGGTCTGAATAAAACACCAACATGGAGTGGGGCTCTGTTTCATTGTGTAATATTTGAGACTGATTCAACTACTCTTCATTCAAATGTCCAGGATTTGATCAGCTCTGACGTATCTCACGGACAAATTATTCATATTATAATGTACCAAGAGCAATACATGGGTTTCAGTCACGTGACTTTTTTTGTCGCGGCCGCCATATTTAGGACCGATTGGGGTTGATCTAGATAGACAACAGGTTGTGATTGGATGTTATTGAAGAAGGTCCTTATCACGGAGCTTCACGGTCCCTTTCAGGGTGGAGCAAAGTTACAGTGACGCGTTGTGAAACCCAGTGGGTGAGATCTATGGTAAAAATGTTTATGACAGATGTAACAACAATACTTTAAGTTAGTTTCTCATGAGATGGAATGTTTAGATTGACCTGCATGCATTTGCATTAAAAGCATTGCATTGCACTGAGACAATATTTGACCAAGAAGCCCCAAGAAGCTGCTGCAGAGGGGCCTTCTCTGACATCTCCTCCACTCTCTGAAGAATATAAGTTCAGCCAGTTATTGGTGGTCTCTGACACACTGCTATGTTGTCATTTTGATCATTATTAATATTATTATAATGTCATTATTAGTACTGTTGAATGTTCCAGTGCATACAGTGCTTCACTTTATATGAAGTACAATGACACAACAGACTTAAAGCAGTGGTGTAACAGTATGGATGTACTGGATTCAGCACACCACCTCAATACCTCACGACTTCCAGTGAGACTGTAACTGTATGTTACTGCTGCAGTCATGTTTCTAGTGTAAATATGGCCAAATCCAGAAACGTTGTTGTTGTTTCTATCAAATATATCAATCAATAATATCACAATATTCACATGACTTACACATGCAACTCATGCTGGCCTGTACATCTGGACGTTTTTGTCCATTTGTCCGCACATGGAGGCTATGAAAGTCTGTTTTTACAATGTCAATAAGTTGGCCAAGCCTTTAAACATTTATAAACCGCCATAGTGACGGAAAACAATGGGAACTGTCGCTCGCACACAGATCCCAATTTTCAATATTGCCACATATTTGACTTTTTTAAAAGGAGTCCATTTAAGAATACCAACAGTATCTATTATTAAAATCTGTCTTATGTACTTGTATTATTATGGTAAAAGCAAAGTCAGTCATGAATGGCATGCATGGGTGAGTGTCAGGCGTGTTGTGGAGGTGTTGAAGGTGCAAACCAAAACCAAAGATGCTCAGTGGATGTCAGCTGAAAGGAAGGGAGAGACCGGGGCTGCAGTCGAAAAGTCCCTGCTATCATCTATTCCTAACCACTTTTCCTTGACCTCAATGGAAAACGTCACAAGGTCAAGGGAAGATGTGAAGGAGAATTCATAAGGACTTAGGAAAAGACAACTGCGGTGCTGAGAAAATCCGACTGCACTTACGCTGGGCTACATATTGACATGGGTCTGCTGTGGTGAAACTACAATGTTCTGAAGATGGACTACAAAATGCACATGATGAGAACATATGGGGCGTACGTTCTCATCGTGTTGTTTCATGCAGGATATATAAACGTGGACAACACGGTGAAAGATATTGTTTAATTACTAAGGTCGGAATTGAATTAAAAAAGGAATATAGGCTGCCAGCCACAAACTGAAACTTAATTGTCACATTGAGAATGTTTGCTCACACTCACCCGTCTGAATCCCAAGTAGTAAAATGAAATGATGATATTACTAAAGGCTGGCAATACAACAACGCTCAAATGAATAAATGACTGATGCAAACTGAGCATATGTTACGGTGCGTGTCCCCTCCGTCCACAGCTGTGTTCAACTTGTTTGTTTTATAACAGGATAAACAAATATTAAATGCATTATTATGTTTTTCCGTGTGAATAAAAAAA
>NC_065513.1:44996299-45006614 GCF_006386435.1 Epinephelus moara
AACAGACTCACTGTAAACAGGCTTACTGTGAACAGACTCACTGTGAACAGGCACACTGTGAACAGACTCACTGTGAACAGACTCACTGTGAACAGACACACTGTGAACAGACTCACTGTAAACAGGCTTACTGTGAACAGACTCACTGTGAACAGACACACTGTAAACAGACTCACTGTAAACAGACTCACTGTAAACAGGCTTACTGTGAACAGATGCACTGTGAACAGGCACACTGTAAACAGACTCACTGTGAACAGACACACTGTAAACAGACTCACTGTGAACAGACTTACTGTGAAGAGACAAACTGTGAACAGACACACTGTAAACAGACTCACTGTAAACAGGCTTACTGTGAACAGACTCACTGTGAACAGACTCACTGTAAACAGACTCACTGTAAACAGGCTTGCTGTGAACAGACTCACTGTGAACAGACGCACTGTAAACAGGCTTACTGTGAACAGGCTTACTGTGAACAGATGCACTGTGAACAGGCTTACTGTGAACAGACTCACTGTGAACAGACTCACTGTAAACAGACTCACTGTGAACAGACTCACTGTGAACAGACTCACTGTAAACAGACTCACTGTAAACAGGCTTACTGTAAACAGACTCACTGTGAACAGACTCACTGTGAACAGACTCACTGTGAGCAGACACACTGTGAACAGACACACTGTAAACAGATTCACTGTGAACAGACTCACTGTAAACAGACTCACTGTGAACAGACTCACTGTAAACAGGCTTACTGTGAACAGACGCACTGTGAACAGACTCACTGTGAACAGACACACTGTAAACAGACTCACTGTGAACAGACTCACTGTGAACAGACACACTGTAAACAGACTCACTGTGAACAGGCTTACTGTGAACAGACAAACTGTAAACAGACTCACTGTAAACAGACTCACTGTAAACAGGCTTACTGTGAACAGACTCACTGTGAACAGGCTTACTGTGAACAGACTCACTGTGAACAGACAAACTGTAAACAGACTCACTGTAAACAGACTCACTGTAAACAGGCTTACTGTGAACAGACTCACTGTGAACAGACTCACTGTAAACAGACGCACTGTGAACAGACTCACTGTGAACAGACTCACTGTAAACAGACGCACTGTAAAGACTCACTGTAAACAGACTCACTGTGAACAGACTCACTGTAAACAGACGCACTGTAAACAGACGCACTGTAAAGACTCACTGTAAACAGACTCACTGTGAACAGACTCACTGTGAACAGGCTTACTGTGAACAGACACACTGTGAGCAGATGCACTGTAAACAGACTCACTGTGAGCAGATGCACTGTAAACAGACTCACTGTAAACAGACACACTGTGAACAGACTCACTGTGAACAGACTCACTGTAAACAGACTCACTGTGAACAGACGCACTGTGAACAGACTCACTGTAAACAGACTCACTGTGAACAGACTCACTGTAAACAGAGTCACTGTGAACAGACTCACTGTGAACAGACGCACTGTAAACAGACTCACTGTGAGCAGACGCACTGTGAACAGACACACTGTGAACAGACTCACTGATTCAGGGTCCTGCGATCGATATGAGCCAATATCATCTGATCATTGAACACAGTCTGTTACAGAAGCTGCTGCAGCTTAATTTTTATTTTTGGCCATGAAATATAGAAATAACACGTAAATTATTTATTTATCTGTAACCACTTAAGACTAGTAAAGTTGACTTTAACCTCCACTAACACACAGAAAACAGCACATGGGATCAGCTAACCTTCAGGGCTTTCTGTCAGAGACCTTTCTGTAAGAAATATTGTCATTTGAACCCAAACTAGGGGTGTAACGGTACACAAAAATCTTGGTTCGGTACGTACCTCGGTACACAAGTCACGGTTCGTTTTTTTTCGGTACAGTAATGAAAAAAATAGACAACTATTAAATATCTTTTACTTATAGGTAACCTTATTAAAACATACCACCACAGCAGTTAACTCTTTTTACACAATTTTTGAATGAAAAATATAAATATAAATTTCTTTTTTAACAGTTTCACTCAATTAAAATAAAAAGTATAGTGCAGCTGGTCAGCTTTAAAGCCTGCTCAGATTCAGTTTTACTAGGAACTTAGCTTTCCCACTTTGTTAAAGTGCAGTAAACAAAACATGTTTATATCTAAAGTGCAGCTTAAACAATTTACTCAACTCCAATGGCGTTGATTATTTCTTTAGCGCGATGGTCAGGGAAACGCTCTTTCTTTTTAAACGACGACGATATCGTAGTTTGCACCAGATTGCTTTTTCTAGTTGTGCCGGTTAACGTTCAAACTCGGGTGGTGTCGCTTTAGATGCGTTAGCATGTTAGACGTGTTTCCAAGTACATACCCGACCTGTGTTCTGCAGTGTCGGCACACTGCTTTTGTCTTGTCCACTTGTTTATTTCCATCTTCGTATTTTACCCTGAAACCAAAGTGTTCCCAAACGGAGCACTTAAGGTTTGCGGGTGGGTCTTCAGGTTCGTCAGGCTCACTTGCCATGTTGTCAAAATGCTAGAATGCGCTGCACAAAGTGAAAGCGGAGATTTACGGTCGGACTCGGTCCGTCACTCAATTATGTCCATCGGGGAACTAGATATTTTAAATGGTTCGGCTCGCAAAAACGGAATTAAAATAAAACAAAATAAAATAAAATAATATCCTGCGCCCAGTAATTCGGTACAGGGTCGTGCCGAACCGGAAGTCGCGTACCGAACGGTTCGACACAAATACATGTACCGTTACGGCCCTAACCCAAACCATCATCTTTTTCATAAAACCTGAAGACAGACGTCTCCAAACAGCCATAAAACGCTAACATCATTTAACAGCAGTAAAAAATGATTTCTCATTCTGATTCTGATTGCATAAATTAGCCCAGCAGCTAACAGAGTTTTCCTCTGCTTGTAGCTTAACTATTTACATGAATTTACATTTTTCAGTCGAACATTGTAGAAACAGCAGCTGATGTTTCTGCGGAGAGGAGTTAGCGGAGTGAGACGCTCGTGTCCTCAAACAGCATCGTTTACATACGACATGTGTTCTATCTATTGATTCATATTTTCTCCATCATCCAAAATATTTCCACTCTTTTGATTTATTCTCGACACTGACAGGGAGTTTCAAAATAAAAGTGTTTCCTAAAGATGATGATATGAATCGATGTTTTCACTTTGCATCAGTGACACAGGATCGTTGATCAATTAATTGATATATTGATCCAGATCGGTGGATTGTTACACCCCTAAAACCTGATCCATTATACTTCCTGTTTACATCCTCCATTTTATCAGTTCTTAAACTCTGAGAACTTAAAGTTAGACGAGGAACACATGATACACTTAATCATTTATTTAAACGTTCATGTAAATGTTAGCTGTGTTTTTCTATAAGATGTTTTTAGTCTTAAATTCTGACTGTGAATTTGTTACGTTATTGATCAGCAGCATGAGACCAGTGGACGTGTTGGCCCAGTGTCAGCTGCCGCACTGGTTTCCAGAACAGAAATAGCTGCAGTGACGAGCAGCTGCTGTGTTTCTCAGATAACATGAAACTCAAACCTGCAGCAGAGACTCAGAGGCTGCTGCACACACAACACACGTTTAATATCATCATCTTCAGTGTGTCTGGTTTTCTTTAGTAATCTAATGGTTGACCTATCACACAGGTTCATGTTGTCACCACCTGTTTTAACCCTTTGAGCTCTGCAGTAGAAATGATCCGTCAGTTCCTGCAGTGGTATTTTTACTTATTGTGATGTCACTTCCTGGAGTATCTTCTAACGCTTCATATCCCTAAAATCTGCCCAACATGAGCTAAAGGGTTATGTATATAATAAAACAAAATTATTGATAAAAGTATTAAAATTGTTTCAAAAATAAAAGAAAATATTAAAAATCTGACATTGTTTATGAGATCCTGATCCAGACAGCAGTAAAGCTGCCATGTGATTTTGTTGCTGTTGTTTGTTTGCGGTGTCCTGGAACATAAACAGCAGACGCCAGAGGAGACCAAGCCATAACACAGAGAGCGGCAATATGTGGCAACTTCCTTCAGGATGAGAACGAGTTGGATATTGGTGATTTGAAACTGTGAGACATCTGCCTGAATTAGTTTCCAACATATCTAGAAACTGGGAGAAATCAAGACTTTGATACGGAGCTGTTGAAGATTATAGCCGTGAAAACAGCAGATATTCACATGAGGTATCTTTTGGTGTCTGCTGTTTATGTTCAAGGACATCGCAACCAAACAACAACAACAACAACAACAGCAGCACACGAGAACTTCCTCCTTGTCTAGATCAGGATCTTATAGTTACAAGATCTTATGTCATAATTATAAGATAAGGTGTCAGTTTTTTTAATCGTTCAGTGAATACACTGCGCTTCTGTATAAAGACGTTTTGATAGCTTCATCATTTATTCTTCTGCTGCCACCGTGTGTTTTTGTGTAGTTTTGCACCACATGAGACATAATGTAATAAAAACAAGATTACAACGTGATGACCGAAGAAAGAAGCTTCAGCCTTCTGCTGCAAAAAGAATGAATGTTGTAGCTATTATGGATTTTATTTTAGATTAATGTAAACAATCCCACTGTCTGCGAGGCGTCTGTTTTTACTACACTACCCATGAGCCTCTGCTGCTGTTGCTGTGGAGATTAAGTGTGACAGTAAAAAGATTTAAACTCCAGAATCTTTCCTCAGCAATAGAGGCATCATCTTTAGCCCTGCGTTAATGTGACGCTCTGTGATTGGCTGTTTGTTAGTGAAATGCACCCTGGGAGTCGTAGTTGACTTTCCCTCTTCCTGTTCTCTGAATTCTGTTAAACTGAAGGATCTGAAACTGAATGATGACAAAGACATGAAGTTTGTTCACTGAGGAAAATCTATCTCTCTGTCTTGTAGCCGATGTTGGAGCATGTCAGGGTTCACCCAGAGTTGGTCACAGGGACTCAGGACTATGAGCTGGACCCGTCCAGGTGAGTACACAGGTAACGCACACAGACCTGAACCTGAACCTGAACCTGAACCTGCTTCGTGTTTGTTTTGAATTTTACTTTCATTTATCACATTGAAACCAACGACAGAAGTCTCAGCAGAAAGAAACCAGTTTTGTACATAAAATCCATAAACACAGATATACATGACATCACCATCACCGACTTCTGATTGACTTCCTGTTTGTCTCAGGTGGAGGTGTTCTGATTGACTTCCTGTTTGTCTCAGGTGGAGGTGTTCTGATTGACTTCCTGTTTGTCTCAGGTGGAGGTGTTCTGATTAACTTCCTGTTTGTCTCAGGTGGAGGTGTTATGAAGTCCATGACATTGTGATCGAGTGCTCCCGAGTGTCTCTGGATCCTCTCGAGTCGTCCTGTGAGGAGGACGTGTACTCCTCCCTCAGAGACCCTCCCCCCTCCCCATCGCCCTCCCCCCTCCCTCACCTGAACGTCACCTCCAGTCCTCACCACGCTGACATCATCAGCTCAGGTAACACACAGTGATTACTTTTTTACTTAACGTCCAGGTGAAGCAAAAATAAACTTGTGGCTAACAGGCTAACATTAGCTCAGGGTACAGTTAGCTCGTTTGACGTCACTCTTGGCTAGCAGAAAGCACTTTGTACTGTTACATCATTTATTGTTGACTACAAACCTTTTGTCATGAAACATACGTTAGCATCACGGATCATCTTAGCAGGGGAAGTTATTTGATAAGCAAGCCAACTGATACGTCCACTCAGGTAGTATTTTGTTAGCGATAACGTTAGAAAGCAAGCTAGCTTAGGTTAGCCAGCTAGCTGTGACTAAGCTACGCCACATAGAGCTGGTGTTGGTTACTTCCTAACGTTAGCTGATAAAGTAATTTGCAAACAGTAAGCTAGCTAATGAACCAGCCAGATCAGATCATTGACATTAATCACTCAAGACAGTATTTTGCTACGTTGGCTAGCTAGCAATTTGTCCACATTTGCAAGTAAGCTAATGTTAGCTAACATCAGATAGCTAAAACTACATTAGGGTGACCATATTTTGATTTCCAAAAAAGAGGACACTTGGCCGGCCACGACATAGCCTACTTAAATGATACTCGCAGTTTACTCAAAGATGCCTTATAATTTTAATATATTTAAAATTTATATGTATGGATAGAAAATTCAGTTATATTACAAAATAATATCTCTCAAAGACAGAAATTCAGATAGGCCCCAATAGGGGACACATACACACACTAGAGTGTGGCGATCCGAGCCCGACGGTACCCGACGGGTCGGGCCGGGTTTGGTCAAAAATGTAGCTATAAATTGTATTCGGGCTCGGGTCGGATTCGGTCAGCTTTCAGTGAAAATGTAGTGTAAAAATAAATAAAATCCTATTGTCTGTCCTGTTTATTGCTTGGGCACTGTTATTTACGTGACAACACCTGAACATAACACACACAGACACACATTGGCTGTTTGTTTCTACCTCTCCCCTCGCTGGAAGTCTCGGACCTCCAGCCGCCCGCCTCCGCCTTGATTAAACGCTGAAAATAAAATAAAAGAGGGAGACAGGTTTTTCCTATTTTATCTTATTTTGTTTTATTTCTCCCTCTCCTCTCGCTAGAAGCGTCGGACCTCCCGCCTCCCGCTCCCGTCTCAAACACGGAGGTCTCCCTCTCCGCAGCTGAGCACCCACGGCGCACGCCCGGCCTGTTAAATAGCCTGTAACCACTGTGTGACACAAACTCAGTGCTTTGGTCATTAAATAATGTCGGGCTCAGTTCGGGTTCGGACAGAAATATGCTGCCCGTGCCGCACTCTGACACACACACACACACACACACACACACAAACACACGGAAAACCAGACATTATCATCAGTTTATAAAAGACCCCCGGACGGGACGTGAAAAGTGGACATGTCCGGGCAAAAGAGGACGTTTGGTCAGCCTAAACTACAATATCACAATATATTTCACATGTCAGCTGATGTACGGCTGAATTTAATAGATCTTTTGTTCATTTAACCAAAAAATGAGCCAAGATTTATTTAGACAGCAGATCGGACCTTTAGCCGTTGTAGCAACTCAAGTTCAGTCTGCGCTAACCCCAGGCTGAACGTGCTACAGGAGCTAAGTGAAGGTCCGTCTCTGTCGGGCCAGTGCGTCAAAATGTAAATAACAGAAACACAGCATGTGTTGACTCTGTGCTGTGGTGGGTGACGGTTGTTGGTTGACGTTAGTGGACTCTGGTTCTTAGCTAACTCTGGCTAGCACACTGTTAGCGCTGCAGCGGAGCTAAAGAGAGGTAATACACTCAGGAACACACAAACATCAGATCCTCTGGATTTTCCTTGAAAAATAATTTTGAGTCCTTCACATAGAAATCAGTCAGCAGGCTGTCAGAGGAAACAGAGACAGTGAGGGACGGGCTCACGTCACAGCTGTTCACCCACAGCAGACAAAACATGATTAATACATATAAACATTTACAAACAGAACATTTAACTGTTTTTTTAAATCACCTCAGAATTCACTGAGTCTGTTTTTAAAACTATAAATTATTGACTGTGCTAATCAACAGGAAGTTCAGTCTGTCCTTCGCTGCTGTCTGGACGTCCAACTCAGCTGACTCTCAACAACTCCTACACACAGGTAATACTCCTCCTTGCTACCTTCCCTCCTTCCCTCCTCCCCTCCTTCCCTCCTCCCCTCCCTCCCTCCTTCCTTACTAACTACATATTGCTTGTGTGTTCAGGCTGATGATGTCACGTGGAGTCCCTCCTCACAGTGTGGTTTGTCGACGCCCCCTCCTGAACCTGCTGCTACAGGCTCCGCCCACCCACTGAGCAGGACCACCTCCATCTCAAGTGAGAGAGGTGAGACACTGTGAGACACAGTGAGACAGGTGAACCTGTCTCACTGTGTCTCATACATGTCTGTCTCCGTTGTGTCTCCAGGTGTGAAATGTCCCCCATCAACCACCGTTCCAGTGACGCCGCTGGCTGAAGACCAAGATGGCAGTCTGACTCCCGACAACAACAACCAGGTGAGGTCAGGACAGCAGGTGGACCCTCAGCTCCGTCCTCCGTCTCACTGGAAGGCTTTTATTTTGAAAGGGTCTCTGTCTCTTCCTCCCAGGTGAAGCTGCTGACGGAGCTGATGGGGTCGTCCACTCAGCCAATCACAGAGAAGAGTGATGTCATCAGTAACATCACTGAAGGTGAGCTGATCAGCTGATTGATCACTGCTGACACAACAACAACAACATGAACTTTATTTATTCAGCTCTTTAAGAACAAACTGCTGAAACGAGTCAAATAAAATCTGACAGTTATAAAAAACAAACGTCGTCTCAACTCAAGGTCAACTTCCTGTTGTTTTCTGGAGCTTTCAGCTTCCTGTCATGGTTCTCATCAGCAGGTGGAGTCAGTGAAGATCCTTTTGTTAAACTACCTTTTAAAACTGAAGTAAACCTTCTTCTTCTTCTGTTTCTCTGCAGACGTCAGACCCCAGCAGCCTCCCCCCTCCTCCTCCTCCTCCTCCTCCCATCCTGTCCTCCTCACCTCCACCCCCAGCCGTGACGACCCCTCCTCAGGTTCAGCCCTCCCCCCTCCTCCTTCCTGCTCCATCTCCCTCTCCTTCACCCCCCCTCACCCCTCCACCACCGCCCACACATCAGAGGAGGGAGGCCCCGCCCCTCCGTATGAGCCCCTGTTTGAGCTCGCTCTGCCCCGCGCCGCCACGCTGTTCATCGGGAGGAAGACTCAGGTAAACTGACGCAGACCAGGTCAGACAAACAGGAGGGGGCGGTACGATGGCCCTGAGGGCAGTTTCCAGGGCGACACTAAAAACTGATAAGAACCACTAATGAAACAGTTTCACATTCATTCTGGTTTTTGAACATTACTTGGGGACAGCTGTCAAAGTACCTACAGCCAGTGAACGCACCGTCAGCCTGTTTCAGAGTTTCATCACATTATTTGAACTGGCAGGCTAAAAATGAGCTAAAGGCTAACGCTAGGTTAATGCTAACGCTAACCTAAGGAGGCGGCAGCAGGTAAAAGTGACTCCAGTCTGATGTTTGTGTTTCTGTCTCCTGCAGGAGGCGCTGGAGAGAGCAGCAGAGGAGCAGGAGATGGGAGGAAGAGGAGGAGGAGGAGGAGGAGAGCAGGGGGAGGACAGGGAGGAGGAGCAGTCCTGCGTCTCTCCTCTGGAGGTTTTGGATCAGCTGATCGTCCACGGACACGACGCACACCAACACCTCAGCAGGAGGTGAGACTGTTACCATGGAAACTAAAACAGCCAAAATCAAAGTCCAGTTCAGGACTCTGCACAGGTACAGATGTTTAAACAGATGTTTTCAGCCGCTCGTCCACAAACACGATCTGAAGCGTCCGCTGCACAGAACGCCACCAACACCTGCAAACACCTGCCGTTGTCTCTGGGCCTGCACACGCCGCGTCTTTAACCGCCTGGAAAACTCAAGGTCGGCGCAGGGCGCGGCAGCAGCTTGTGTCTGAGGTTGCTAGGCAACCATAACCAGCACCGTATCACAGCCTGTTTTCCTGAAACCCTGAGGTCAGAGCTGATCTACTTCCTGTGTGTGTGTGTGGGACAGATGTGACGCTCCGACAGCTCTGCACTAACATGATCAACTTCTCCTCCATATTTATCACACACTGATATTTACAGGACAGATATCTGAGGGCTGTGATTGGTCGGTCCTCGTCACATGACGTGTGGTCACGCTGCTGCGCTCCAAAGGTTGAACTCCATGTATCTCAGGACGCAGCCGTCACGGCCTGAAAAATAGCAGCTGCCACATGTTTATTTTGAAAACAATGAATTTAGGGCGCTCAGTGGGTGGAGCAGGCATACCATGTACAAAGGCAGTGTCCATGGGTTTGATTCCAGCCTGCAGCTCTGAATGGATGAACGGAGGCGTCTGATGTTGTTGCTCCACCTCAGTCTACGGTTTAAAGTCGGTCAGAAACCAGCAGGTGGAGGGAAACTTTGAATGTCCAGAGCTCCTCCATCTTTATCTCAACAGTGATGAGAGCTCCAGCAGCATCACTTCCTGTGTGACGAGGGGAAACTGAGGGTCAAACACCGGCGAGTATCTGGAATCGCTTTTGTGTTTCAGTGTGGACGGAGATATTTTAACAAATGAAGGTCGTGAGGACAAAATGTTTTTATAAACAAAGAGGGAAAATATCAGTTTAAAATAAAATCTGTACCCGTGCAGAGCTCAGCTGACAGACGTCTGAACTACTGTTTGTACGTCACTGACAGTATGA
>NC_065513.1:45007114-45009142 GCF_006386435.1 Epinephelus moara
ACAACCAGAACTATAAGTACATTTAGAACCAGAAGTATAACTAAATTTAAAACCAAATCCACAACCAGAGCTATAAGTACATTTAGAACCAGAACCACAACCAGAACTATAAGTACATTTAGAACCAGAACCACAACCAACACTATAAGTACATTTAGAACCAGAACTATAAGTACATTTAGAACCAGATCCACAATCAGAACTATAAGTACATTTAGAACCAGATCCACAACCAGAACTATAAGTACATTTAGAACCAGAACCACAACCAGAACTATAAGTACATTTAGAACCAGAACTATAACTACATTTAGAACCAAATCCACAGTCAGAGCTATAAATACATTTAGAACCAGAACCACAACCAGAACTATAAGTACATTTAGAACCAGAATCACAACCAGCACTATAAGTACATTTAGAACCAGAACTACAAGTACATTTAGAACCCGATCCACAATCAGAACTATAAGTACATTTAGAACCAGATCCACAACCAGAACTATAAGGACATTTAGAACCAGATCCACAACCAGAACTTTAAGGACATTTAGAATCAGAACTATAAGTACATTTAGGACCAGATCCACAATCAGAACTATGACATTTAGAACCAGAACCACAACCAGAACTACAAGGACATTTAAAACAAGAACCACAACCAGAACTATAAATACATTTAGAACCAGATCCACAATCAGAACTATGACATTTAGGACCAGAACCACAACCAGAACTATAAGTACATTTAGAGCCAGATCCACAACCAGAACTATAAGGACATTTAGAAACAGAACCACAACCAGGATTATAAGTACATTTAGAACCAGATCCACAACCAGAACTATAAGTACATTTAGAACTAGATTCACAACCAGAACTATAAGTACATTTAGAACCAGAACCACAACCAGTACAATAAGTACATTTAGAACCAGAAGTATAAGTACATTTAGAACCAGATCCACAATCAGAACTATGAGTCCATTTAGAACCAGATCCACAACCAGAACTATAAGTACATTTAGAACCAGAACCACAAGCAGAACTATAAGTACATTTAGAACCAGATCCACAACCAGAACTATAACTACATGTAGAACCAGATCCACAACCAGCACTATAAGGACATTTAGAACCAGAACTACAAGTATATTTAGGACCAGATCCACAACCAGAACTATAAGGACATTTAGAACCCGAACTGTAAGTACATTTAGACCCAGAACTATAAGTACATTAGAACCAGATCCACAACCAGAACTATAAGTACATTTAGAACCAGAACTATAAGTACATTTAGAACCAGATCCACAACCACAACTATAAGTACATTTAGAACCAGAACTATAAGGACATTTAGAACCAGAACCAGATCCACAACCAGAACTATTAGTACATTTAGAACCAGATCCACAATCAGAACTAAGACATTTAGAACCAGAACCACAACCAGAACTATAAGGACATTTAAAACCAGAACCACAACCAGAGATATAAGTACATTTAGAACCAAATCCACAACCAGAGCTATAAATACATTTAGAACCACAACCAGAACTATAAATACATTTAGAACCAGAACCACAACCAGAGCTATAAGTACACTTAGAACCAAATCCACAACCAGAGCTTTAAGTACATTTAGAACCAAATCCACAACCAGAACTATATGTACATTTAGAACCAGAACCACAACCAGAACTATAAATACATTTAGAATCAGATCCACAACCAGAACTATAGGACATTTAGAACCAGAACCACAACCAGATGCACAACCAGAACTATAAGTACATTTAGAACCAAATCCACAACCAGAACTATAAGTACATTTAGAACTAGATCCACAACCAGAACTATAAGTACATTTAGAACCAGATCCACAACCAGAACTATAAGTACATTTAGAACCAGAACCACAACCAGAGCTATAAGGACATTTAGTACCAGATCCACAACCAGAGCTATAAGTACATTTAGAACCAGAACCATAACCAGAACTCTAAGTACATTTAGAATACATTT
>NC_065513.1:45009324-45023022 GCF_006386435.1 Epinephelus moara
AGAACCACAACCAGAACTATAAGGACATTTAGAACCAGAACCACAACCAGAACTATAAATACATTTAGAACCACAACCAGAACTAAAAGTACATTTAGAACCAGAACCACAACCAGAACTATAAATACATTTAGAACCAGAACCACAACCAGAACTATAAGTACGTTTAGAACCAGAACTATAAGTACGTTTAGAACCAGAACCACAACCAGAACTATAAGTACGTTTAGAACGAGAACCACAACCAGAACTATAAGTACATTTAGAACCAGAACTATACGGACATTTAGAACCAGAACCACAACCAGAACTATAAGTACATTTAGCACCAGAACCACAACCAGAGCTATAAGTACATTTAGAACCAGAACTATGAGTACGTTTAGAACCAGTTCCATAACCAGAACTATAAGTACATTTAGAACCAGATCCACAACCAGAACTATAAGTACATTTAGAACCAACACTCTAAGTACATGTAGAACCAGAACTATAAGGACATTTAGGACCAGAACTATAACTACATTTAGAACCAGATCCACAGCCAGAGCTATAAATACATTTAGAACCAGAGCCACAACCAGAGCTATAAGTACATTTAGAACCAGATCAACGACCAGAGCTATAAATACATTTAGAACCAGATCCACAACCAGAACTATGAGAACATTTAGAACCAGAACCACAACCAGATCCACAACCAGAATTATAAGTACATTTAGAACCAAATCCACAACCAGACCTCTAAGTACATTTAGAACCAGATCCACAACCAGAACTATAAGTACATTTAGAACCAGATCCAGAACCAGAACTATAAGGACATTTAGAACCAGAACCGCAACCAGAATTATAAGTACATTTAGAACCAGATCCACAACCAGAACTATAAGTACATTTAGAACCAAATCCCCACAACCAGAACTATAAGTACATTTAGAACCAAATCCACAACCAGAACTCTAAGTACATTTAGAATCAGATCCACAACCAGAACTATAAGGACATTTAGAACCAGATCCACAACCAGAACTTTAAGGACATTTAGAATCAGAACTATAAGTACATTTAGGACCAGATCCACAATCAGAACTATGACATTTAGAACCAGAACCACAACCAGAACTACAAGGACATTTAAAACAAGAACCACAACCAGAACTATAAGTACATTTAGAACCAGAACCACAACCAGAACTATAAATACATTTAGAACCAAATCCACAACCAGAGCTATAAGTACATTTAGACCCAGAACCACAACCAGAACTATAAGTACATTTAGAACCAGAACCACAACCAGAACTATAAGTACATTTAGAACCAGAACCACAACCAGAACTATAAGGACATTTAGAACAAGAACCAGAACTATAAGTACATTTAGAACCAGAACCACAACCAGAACTATAAGTACATTTAGAACCAGAACCACACCCATAACTATAAGTACATTTCGAACCAGAACCACAACCAGCGCTATAAGGACATTTAGTACCAGATCCACAACCAGAACTATAAGTACATTTAGAACCAGAACCACAACCACAACCAGAACTATAAGTACATTTAGAACCAGAACCACAACCAGAGCTATAAGTACATTTAGAACCAGAACTATAAGTATGTTTAGAACCAGATCCATAACCAGAACTATAAGTTCATTTAGAACCAGATCCACAACCAGAACTATAAGTACATTTGGAACCAGATCCACAACCAAAACTATAAGTACATTTAGAACCAGAACTCTAAGTACATTTAGAACCAGAACTATAAGGACATTTAGAACCAGCACTATAAGTACATTTAGAACCAGATCCACAGCCAGAACTATAAGTACATTTAGAAGCAGAACTATAAGTACATTTAGAACCAGATCCACAACCAGAACTATAACTACATTTAGAACCAGAACTATAAGTACATTTAGAACCAGATCCACAGCCATAACTATAAGTACATTTAGAACAAGAAGTATAAGTACATTTAGAACCAGATCCACAACCAGAACTATAAGTACATTTAGAACCCAGATGCACAACCAGAACTATAAGTACATTTAGAACCAGAACTATAAGGACATTTAAAACCAGAACCAGAACCAGATCCACAACCAGAACTATTAGTACATTTAGAACCAGATCCACACCCAGAACTATAAGTACATTTAGAACCAGAATCACAAGCAGAACTATAAGTACATTTAGAACCCAATCCACAACCAGAACTATAAGTACATTTAGAACCAGATCCACAATCAGAACTATGACATTTAGAACCAGAACCACAACCCGAACTATAAGGACATTTAACACCAGAACCACAACCAGAGCTATAAGTACATTTAGAACCAAATCCACAACCAGAGCTATAAATATATTTGGAACCAGAACCACAACCAGAACTATAAATACATTTAGAACCAGAACCACAACCAGAGCTATAAGTACATTTAGAACCAAATCCACAACCAGAACTATGAGTACATTTAGAACCAGAACCACAACCAGAACTATAAATACATTGAGAACCAGATCCACAACCAGAACTATAAGGACATTTAGAACCAGAACCACAACAGAACTATAAGTACATTTAGAGCCAGATCCACAACCAGAACTATAAGGACATTTAGAACCAGAACCACAACCAGAATTATAAGTACATTTAGAACCAGTTCCACAACCAGAACTATAAGTACATTTAGAACCAGAACCACAACCAGCACTATAAGTACATTTAGAACCAGAAGTATAAGTACATTTAGAACCAGATCCACCATCAGAACTATAAGTACATTTAGAACCAGATCCACAACCAGAACTATAAGTACATTTAGAACCAGAACCACAAGCAGAACTATAAGTACATTTAGAACCAGAACTATAAGTATATTTAGGACCAGATCCACAACCAGAACTATAAGGACATTTAGAACCAGAACTATAAGTACATTTAGACCCAGAACTATAAGTACATTTAGAACCAGATCCACAACCAGAACTTTAAGGACATTTAGAACCAGATCCACAGCCTGAATTATAAGGACATTTAGAACCAGAGCTATAAGCACATTTAGAACCAGATCACAACCAGAACTATAAGTATATTTAGAACCAGATCCACAACCAGAACTATAAGTACATTTAGAACCAGATCCACAACCAGAACTATAAGCACATTTATAACCAGATCCTCAACCAGAACTATAAGTACATTTAGAACCAGAACCAGATCCACAATCACAAGCAGATTCACATCAGGACTAAATGTCTAAAACCACCCCCCCACCCCCCAGCTCTACTCGTCCTCAGAGCCACCCCTGGTTCGGGTGTCCAGAGGTCCAGTCTTCTCTGACATCACTTCCTGTTTCCGACACTTCACACACACGCTCCGACTGTACCACCTGGACGGTAACAGCATTCAAACACCTCATTAATTATTCAGCTCTTATTTTATTTATGTCATTAATTGCACTGAATGACTTCCTGTCTGGGTCCACCCCAGGGCATGCTGGGAGATCCCTGGAGATTTCCAACAAGGTAGACATCAGGTCAGAGGTCAACCGTGAGCTTGTCATGAGGCTCATCAGCAACGTCGCCAGCAGCAACCGTTTCTTCACTGACCTCAACAGTTTCCAGGTTCATTCACTGTTCGTCAGCTCTTATTGTTACCATCCATGATGTCACACTGCTCAGTGATGTCATGCTGCTTGATGATGTCACGCAGGTCAGTGATGTGGTTTATTGATTAATTATTGATGGTGGTGCAGATGCAGCAGCGTCGGACCCTGTCGAAGCTCCCCCTGCAGGCCAACTTTTACCCGATGAGCTCCGCGGCGTTCCTGCAGGATTCAACGTCTCGTCTGTCTCTGCTGTCGGCTCAGAGTCAGGCTGTCGCGTCTCTTAGACCAGGTGAGTCTTTGTCCACCTGGAAGTCTGTTCATTCTTCTGAAGTTTGACATGATTGTGTGAGGATTGATTTTAGGTATCGTTGATAATTCTGGTAACTCAGTTAACAGCAGCACGAGGGTGAAGTGGTTAGCATTGTCGCCTCGCAGCCGGGGGGGGCTCTCTGTGCGTAGTTTGCATGTTCTCCCCGTGTCAGCGTGGGTTTCCTCCAGCTGCTCCGACATGTTGTCCCCGTGTCAGCGTGGGTTTTCTCCAGGTGCTCTGACATGTTCTCCCCGTGTCAGCGTGGGTTTCCTCCAGGTGCTCTGACATGTTCTCCCTGTGTCAGCGTGCGTTTCCTCCAGGTGCTCCGACATGTTCTCCCTGTGTCAGCGTGGGTTTCCTCCAGGTGCTCCAGCTTCCTCCCACAGTCCAAAGACATGCAGGTTAATTGGTGACTCTAAATTGTTCGTAGGTGTGAATGTGAGTGTGAATGGTTGTCTGTCTCTATGTGTCAGTCCTGTGATAGTCTGGTGACCTGTCCACGTGAACCCTGCCTCTCACCCAGTGTCAGCCGGGATAGACTCTGCCTCCTGTGACCCGTAACAAGATATGTTGTTATGGAAAATGAATGGATGATACTTCTGGTAATTCAGGTAACCAACACTTCCTGCCCCAAGTTCAAAATATGAACGCTTCGACTTCCTGCGTGTCACCTACAAGTTTATCTTGATGAGCTGTGGCCTGCTGGCGAGCCTCACAACGCCATCTAGTGGGCTGCAGAGGTACTGATGAGAGTTACATTGAATTGTTTTTTTGTTTTGTTTTTTAATTTTTGAAGTAAATTATTTTTGTATGTAAAATGTTCTCAAAAATTCACATTAGTGAAAAACGTCAAATTAAATTGAACAATTTCAGGGACCAGTTGTGAGCAGTGGTTATTTTGTTTACACAAATTATGATGAAGATGTTTGTCAACAACCTTTTTTTTATGAGGAAGACGAGACGTTGACATGTGTTTGTGTTTCTTTTTCATTGACGAGACCAAAGGGTCAGTGGTGTCTGACAGTCAGACGGAGACAAGAAGAGAACAGAAGGATAAAAAAGGATTCTTTGAAAAGTTTTACTGTCACATGTCTGTCTGACACTCAGAAACATCTCGTCATGTTCTCAGTTTTGAAGATCTATATTTAGCTCGTCAGCGTCTCTTCATCACGAAAAAAAGTCGCTGATGAACCTTTTTTGTTTTTGTTAATGAAATTTCTCCACAGTCTGACCTCTGACCTGTGACAACTGGTGACCTGTGACCTCTGACGACCTGTGACCTCTGATGACTTGTGACAACCGATGACCTGTGAACTGTGACAACTGGTTACCTGTGACCTTTGATGACCTCTGATGACTTGTGACCTCTGACGACCTGTGACTTGTGCAGGTGAGCTGGAGGTGGTGTTGGACCGGCGGCTGCAGCAGGACGATAACCGTGGCCTCGGTCAGGGCGTCACTGACAACAAGCTGACAGCAAGTCTCTACAACCTGCTGCTGGAGGACAGGAGGGGCGGGCCTCAGGTGAGGGGGCGGGGCACAACCTGCCCCTGTGATGACATCATAGTGAATGAATCAATTAGTCAGCTGCTGACACGTCTCACGTTATGATTATCTTGACTCTGATTGGCTCTCAACAATCACCTGGGATTTAATTCTTCTGTTTATGTTTTTATTTATTTTATATTTTACTTTTTTATTATTTAATTACATTTGTTCTCTCGTTTTTCGTTTTTTTTGTTCATGTTATTTTTTTGTTATTGTCTTGTTTCCGTGACAGGAAGTGGGATTATTTTTTTGTTATTGTCTTGTTTCCGTGACAGGAAGTGGGAGGAGCCTCAGTTGAACATCTGTCACTGCTCGCCCACCTGACCTCGCTCTCCCTCAGCCACCCACCAATCACCATGGTTGCCCCTAGCAACAGTCAGGTGCCAAAGCTCCGCCCCTTCCTGCCACTCCGCTCATCGCTGCCGTGTGACGTTCACCTGCTGAACCTGAGGACGCTGGAGGACTCGCAGGTAACACCTGGAACAGCTGCGCACAATCAAAACAATTATCACAACACACAAAGAAACAAACAATAAACAAACAATAAACTTTTCCAGTAATTTTACTGTTTCATTGTTTGGATTTGAAATAAAATAAAAGTTGTGATTTATTTGCGTCGGCTCCATGTTATGTATTTATTTCACATCATCACACCGGACAGTGATCACACAACACAACTCCAACATGTTTGTTTTTAACTCTGAAAACATCAACAATGAAAACAAATAAATGTTTATTTGTGTTTGTGGTCAACAGGAAGCAGAAAGTCCGTCACAGGAAGTGGCCCTCCTCCTCCACAGGAAGGGCTTTGATTGTAGCTCCACCCCTGAGCCGCCACTGCAGTGCACGTGGAGTGTGCACGAGGAGGTGTGTGCGCGCACACACACACACACACACACACACACACACACACACACACACACTTACTTTTGTGTAGTTTTTTTAAATTCAGCACATTTTAAGCACCCACATATATCACATATTACACATCCTGGATTTACATTATCATCACAGCACATTTTATGCATTGTCCTTTGATTCTTTTCTTTATAACATCAGAGACACTGAACACATCAGAGAGACAGCGGTTTGTCGGCCCGTAAGAAAAGTGTCTCTGGCTCTGAAAACACTTTGGACCCTTGTTGTGGTTTTCCCTGGACATAAATCACAATCCATTATTAAAGTAATTACCACGGAGGCTCGGTGGCTCAGTGGATGGAGTGGACGCCCCGTGATCAGACGCAGCGGCCGCGGGTTCAAACCCAGCCTGCTGTCCTGTGCTACATGTCGTTCCCTCTCTCCCCATAACGTTATGCTGTCCTGACATTAAAGGCAACAAAAGCCCAAAAATAATGTTTAAAAAAAGAACTGCAGGTTTGTCAGTGTTGATGAGAAATGAATCTACGTGGATACATGATGCAGTGATTCATGAATACTTTTCATATATTCAAAGACTCCGCGGTGTAACTGGCTCACTGATGGGACTCAACATCCCATAATAGCTCCATGTGAGAATAAAGGAGATTACATGAAGTCATTTCACAGCAGTTAAATGAACCTCAGCCTAATATTGACAGAATGAAGTCAGTAGAAACAAAACTTTTACCAGTCTGTTTAATATCTGTGTGTCTGATGTTGAGTTTGTGCCCAGTGTGTTTGGGCTCCATCACATTACTCTACTGATGATGTCTTTCAGTGCTCGTCGTGAACGCGCCTCTCTCAGGCTGGTTGAACTGATTCTGATCAGCTGTTCTGTTTCTCAGCTCAGGCTCAGTCAGCTCAGAGATCAGGCTCAGGCTCAGAGTTTGTTGAGCCTGAGCCTGAAATAAGGCCCAGGTCTCTGAGCCGTTTTCCTGTTTCTTTTTCTGCAGGTGAATCTGGACGATCTTTTCTCTCCTCTTCAGTTTGGTTCCGTCCGCCGGTCGGGTCTCACTCTGCTGCGAGAAGATGATGAACCTGAATCCGCCCGGCAACAGCAGCCGCCACACATCACTCACCTTCGACCAATGGAAATCAGCGCTTTCCGCGTGGAGCTCAACTGAAAAGTTCAAATTCAACCTGAGAACTGTTCCAGTGTTGGATCTGTGACACCACGAGCCGCCAATCAGAAACTACATACAGGAAGTGTGATGTCAAATATAAGGCAGATCGTTGGATCAACATTAAAATCTCACCAAAATAAATCAAACAGAACTTCAAAATAAAACTAAAAATTGAAACTAAAAGTCAGTTTGAAATGAAAACAAAAAAATCCAATCAGCTGTGAAGCTCTGCAGAGACGAGAAGTTCAAGATGAAAATATACAGATGGACACGGTGCCGGCATCACTGCGGGAAAAAAACAAAACACAAAAATCAAATCTTTAAAATGATAAAACAAAAACTAAGTGTCTGAATGAAGCAGTTTAATCTTCTCTGTGATTGGTCGGTCAGATCGACACATTAAAGGTCAACAAAATGTGACAATATTTACAATATGAAAATATTCTTCTGTAAGCTAAAGGGTCAATGTGAAGGTCAAAGGTCAAATGTGAAGGTCAAAGATAGAAATACATGTTTGATTTGAATGAAGAGAGGAACACTGAAATTTAACTTACGTTACTACAGCAACAAAAAGGGACCGAGTCACTGAATGTTTTTAAATGTGTGTGTTTGTTTGTTTGTTTGTTTGTGTTTGTTTGTTTGTTTGTTTCAGAAGAGCGTGGAATTATGGGTAACACTGATGTTCAAACACGCTGTTTAAATGTTTAAATGTTCAAACACGCTGTTTAAATGATTTTTTTGTTTAAATTTTCTGAATTTGCTGTGAAAAGTTGGGAAACTATGAAATCTACTGGATATATTATTATTATTATTATTATTTTAATTCTGAAATTTTGTATTTTCTGTGAACAGATTTTTTGATGAAACATATGAAGTATTTAAAATTTAAAATTATTTTTGGAAAAGGTTTCCTTTTTATTTCCGTGAATGTTTGTAGTTTGTTTTTGGGGCAGATTTAAAGTTTTAATACAAAATAAATTATTGTTTAATTTTCTGTCTGGTTTTTGTTTTATACAGTCGAGAGCGTCTTTGTGACGTCGGAGCAGACGTCGCTTTGGTCCAATCAGTGCTCACAAATAAATAAAAACAACTATTCAACAGTACGATGTGTAAAACATCGGGTATAAAAGAAACGACACGTGAGAGATGAAAAGAAAAAACTAAAGTAAATAACTTATTGACTGATATGTGTTTAGGATTCTTTAAAAAACAAAAACAACAAACAAACAAAAACAGTTCATTTCATCAGATATTTTTTGTAATATTCTAAAAGTTGATTTTTCTGGTTGTTCATAAGAACAAAACATTTTCAGTGGACAGACGATGGGCGGCGGCTCTGAAATAAAGTCAACAGAAACGTGTCACTGACATCGCCACAGTCACAGATTCTCCGTCCGAACCATTGCTGGTTACGAGTCTGTAACCGTGTCTCAGTTCAGGCGCTGCAGCCTCTGAAGGACGCGGCCTTCACGGTCGATGGTGGCCGCGTCCTCTGAAGACGCACCAGTCAAACTGAAGGGTCTCCGAAATGGGACGGTCTGCTCTGTGGAGCATTTCCTGGTTGCATCATCAGTTGTTCTCGCCCCTACGACCTGTTGGCAGTCCTGTTACCTAGCAACCAGCTGTGCATGAGGAAAGGAGGAGTAAGCTAGCGCTGAATCATGGACCCACAGGTTGGTATTAAATATGATGAAGATGATTCACCGCCGTCTGATGTATTTCAGGCTGACGCAGCGTTTTCAGGTAAACATATTAAATTCAGATTGTTTGAGCTGTGAGCTTTTAGCTAACGTAACGTTAGCAACAGTTAATGGTCAGCCAGTTAACTGCACTTAATATATAATGGTCACTGGTGTGCAATGCATCTTGGGATAGGCTGGGCCACGAAGGATTCATCTGTTACATCCTCCAGAGTCTGGGACACAAGGCTGCATCTGAAGGAGCCTTCGACGTGGGATGGCCTCGGTGTCGGTCTTCAGACGCAGGCGTCAAAGGCTGCAGCCCTGAAGTGAGACACCACAAATGACCTCTGCTCAGAGACAGGAAGTGACATCACTGAGATTAAAAAACATAACGATGATAAACACGTTTAAAGTGTTTCAGAGGATCTGATGATGTCATGACGCTGTGTGGGCGGGACCTCAGCATCATACAGGAGGGTCATGTGTCATCTGTGGAACATATCAAACTTTATTAAAGTTCTTCACATGTGGATCATTAAAACAGACGAGACTCAAAGACGTCACTGACTCGGCCGACCTGATTGGTCCACGGCCTCGGGGCCCTGACAGCAGACACTCTGTCCTCTTTAGGGTTCAGCCTGTGGGACAGACAGACAGACGACCTCAGGACGTCCTGCCGTGTTCGCACTCACAGCTCAGAGTGTTTGTGGGACAGAAGTCATCGGTGACATCTGTTCTGAGGTGGCGTGAAGAGGTGTGATGTCATCACGTCTCTAACAGCTGGATTCAGAACAGATGTGGTTCAGACGCCGCAGCAGCTGTGACACTGTCTCTGTGTGTCTCTGCAAGGGTTCGTATTTGTGATGATGCAGGCTGCTGTGACGAGCTGCAACAGGTCCTTTCTGATTGGTTGACAGACATCACGATACAGTGCTGCTGCTGATTGGCTGCTGTGGTCACATGATTTCAGAGAAAGTGAAACTTAACTGGACAGACTGAGCTCAGAGCTGCTGTGACTGCTGACGCCTCAACAGGTAAGAGTCATCATCATCATCATCATCACCACCACCACAGGTCTTCATCTTCCTCACACACCAGAGCCCTTGAATAGAGAGTCGCGTCATCTCCGTTCACTCCAATGGACCCTTTGTTTCACAGTGATGGGGGAGCCTCTCAATAGTTCCTGGAAGTAAGCGGCACTTCCAGGCTGTGCTAACCATGCACAGCCTGTTAGTTTTAAATTGTCTAAACCATTTTATCTAACAATGTGAAGTTAGAGTGCTTCCAGTCCTGATTTTTTGCGAGCCAGTCTGAGTTAGATATTAGCTCAGTTAAATATGACGTTGCTGCCTCAGAGCCGGCTCTAGCCACTTTGGTGCCCTCGGCAGGATTAGGGTTCGGCGGGTTCGTTTTTTTTTTTGCATGTCCTGTAGACAACTTGAATAAATAATGATAGTTGCTCTATACTTTGATTATATTTTGAGTTAGGCCATATTTCCTCTGTAAATTGTATTTGTCTTCAAATATATTTTATTGTGCTACTGTGACGCCCCTCCCACTGTCTTTGAGAATGTTTCAGCCAGTCCCATCAGGCAGCTGGCTGACATGGGAGGGTCGTTACCATGATTAGGCTCACCTGGGCTTCCAAGCTATAAAAGCTGCCTAATCTGTTCACTGTGGCTGCGGTTGGAAAGTCTTTTTTGCTTAGGAAGGTTCCTAGCTGAGTGAAATGACCCGGAAGTATTTTAGTGGCCACCATGATAAGAGCTGTTGGAATTCTCTAAACACTAAGGAAAGGAGGTTCAATGCTTCCTTTCAGATCTCCTTTAGCATAGGATACATCAGACCTTCCTAAGTGATAGGAAAGGAGATAATTCCATCCCACAAGTCATTGCTGCAGCAATATTTACGCACCATTCACAAACTCAAATGATTAGGAAAGAAAAAGCTCAACATGACTGAGAAAGGAAGGAGATCACCATCTAAGTTACTGCTGTTTATGAAGCATTATACATCTCATGCCATAACTTGTTCATATTTTTTCAACTTTCAACATTATGTTAAACTTAAATGTGAACTATGAACGTTTCAGTACTGTTGGTGTACCCTCCGTCCACAGCTTTGTTTAACTTGTTTTATAACAGCATAAACAAATATACAAATATACAATGCATCATTTTAATTTTCCGATTTTCGTGTGAATGAGAAAAAAACGGAAACAGGAGCAGAGACGTGCGTTTCAAGTCCAATGTGCAAAAAAAGGTATTAATTAAGAAAACAATTAATTTAACTGTTATATCCTGTTAAAAAGGAAGAGACCGTTATTTAAAAAAAAATATTTTCTTTATTACAAAATAGACGTTAAAAATCCTAAATTGACTACGGGAAGTTCATTACCAGCACAGGGGGGAAGGGTGCCCAGGAAACCACAGATTGGGGGAAGTGAGTGGAGAGGGAAGGGTGCTTCACCACCACCACCTGTGTGTCATGCGACGTAACACCTTCACCACCACCACCTGTGTGTCATGCGACGTAACACTGCAAGACAAAAACACACATGATTAGCACAACAAAATGGCATGCAGTAACAATGGTCACTGTTAGAAAGATGGCACACGGGTTAGAGGCACAATGGAAGGCATGCAAGACGAGTTGAAGGAAGAGGTGAGCCCTCCACCCAATCACCCACCACCCGTGGGTTACCTAGCAACCCAAACAGCCTACTACTAGCAAGAAACCCCCGATTTCAAGAATGGCACTAGACAGTTGGTTTGGCAAATGTTGAAACAGACTCAGGCCACTGTTACCATAACACAGAACTAACAACTTAACTAACCCAATAAGACCCAAAAGAAATGATTAAAAACAATAAAACCAAATGCAAATTACAGAAAATAAACACTGGTGATCCGAGACAAAGTATACAATAAATAACTAGGGGACAAAACAGCAGTGTCAGAGCTCCTGCTAATAAAAGTAAAACAAAGAGCAACATTAGCTTCAGGTCTGTACGACTGTAAGCAAGGTAGGCTCCTAGGAGCTATACTGCATTACCTCAGACAAATAACATGGAGCTAACTCATCCGCAAGCCATCGTCATGTTACCCTGCTCCTATGAGGAGAAGCGCACGTCAGTGTTTTGATATAGCGTACACTATAATATGTATGTGAATTTAAGTTGGCGTCTATGAAGGGCATACCTTTAAACATCCAGTTACATGTGATCGTCAGGGCCCATACACACGCCACACTTGTCGGCCTACACGTGTGTTGTACAACTGTGAGGGAGGCCAACACAAACCCCGACCCGCTTGCGTATACCCGTCACAGCACCTGCAGAGAGGCCAGCGAAATCCTAATAAATCTACATGCGTAACTACATCTACACAGAACCGAGGAAAAAAGAAACATACCTTAGTCTGATATAAACCCTTCAACAGCGGTAACGAAAACAGGAAACAGGAGACAGAAGACAGGAGACAGGAGGCAGCGAGGCAGCGAGGCAGCGCTCACCTAGCTAGCTATGACTCCTTTTAAGGGGAGGCTAGATTGGAAACAGCTGATGTCTGTTTACTTCCTGTCTAAGGTTACGGGGTGGGACAAACAGAAAAAGCGCCACTCACTACAACTGTAACGTTAAAAGATATCTGCCTGAGGTTATTAAATACCTGCAGCGAGCACCCCACCCCGCAGCAGAAACAATAAACGCGTTTCCCCATAAAGAGAGATGCTGTGTGCATTTGCGCATGAGGCACAGCAGCATCACTTTTATTATTAATATTATTATTATTTATTATTTGCCTGTCTATCAATGCAGTAGGCAGTGGTCGAATTGAGGGGGGATGCCAGCCCCTTTGTTAGAAAATTGACCAAAAAGCATCCCCCTTGTTTAAGTAGAATCTGTGTGCAGGCACGGACGTAATTTGAGGGGGGGACACAGGGGACATGTCCGCGCACTTCCCATATCTGTGCCCTCTGTCCCCCGCACTTTTTACAGCCGTTACCACCGTACAATTCGTTTTTAACATGTGGTAAGGCGTTTTTCCGAGCCGTCTTTAAACGCACCATGAGTAGACGGCGCCAGGCCGCATACACATGTTGTCTGTTGTGATCAGAATCAATCCACAGACAAGATGTGTGCTGCTGGACAGTGCAGTAAACCGGCCAGCAAGAAGCAAAAACCTTGCACAGTTTCTTCCAAACAAACCGTGTAAGCTGAGTGATGCTGTTGCATGTAGATAATGTTAGCTAAATGATGACTAATTAATAGATGCCAATATATCCAGTTTAGCTAGTTAACAAGAACACTAATGTTATTGTTACCTATGTTAAATCACTTACTAGCTAGTTTCATGCTAGGAATAAACCCACTCCTCCTTAATAAGAACTTGTGCTCACTGTTGCTTTGCACATATTTGTTTAATCTTTATTGCCACAATATAAAGAGCAGGGTCAGGGAGGAGACAGTGGACCAGAGGCCAGCAAGGA
>NC_065513.1:45023060-45023292 GCF_006386435.1 Epinephelus moara
AAAGAGCAGGGTCAGGGAGGAGACAGTGGACCAGAGGCCAGCAAGGATGATCATGCAGGGTCCTCACAGGAGAGGAGAGATTATAACTGGCTGAGAGAAAATATCTATAGCATAAAAGTGACTTTAAGGTTAATTTCCACAGCTATGTCACCACTACTATTCTTAATTCTATTGATAAATTTTGCTTTGCACATTTATTATCTATATTATTGCAATAGATAGAAGAGGGACA
>NC_065513.1:45030173-45034204 GCF_006386435.1 Epinephelus moara
TGAGGACCAGCATAAGGATGCCCTCCTGAGCTGCTGTGCAGGACTGTTGCAGCTCCAAACGCTCTTGAAGGAATTCTGGCTTCTCCTTATCCATGGCCATGAGCTTGCCCAGGCTGCTCACTCTGTCCATCAGGTACTTGCTGGACACTTCAGTGTAGGTCCCTGAGATCATGTGGACCAGACTGGCAACATTGGAGGCTTGGAACGCCTGGTTGTACAGCATGTCTTTGACAAATAGTTTATTGTTGTAACTGAGTTTCTTTGTATCATCAGCTGTTGAAACAAAATCTTTCAGTGTCTTGCTGAGGCTGCATTTGATTATGTTAGAGATCATCTGGAAGAAGCGCACCATCTTCTCCCACTGCTCTTTGACTCTGCCCATGGCATCGAGACCCTTGACCAGCATCTTGATGGTGGTTTCAAAGTCAATCTCCTTGATCTTACAGCTCTGCATTTCAACCAAGATCTCAGTCAGCTCCTTCTGATTCCGCTCCATTCTCTCCACAGACTTCTCATAGGCCTCCCGTGTTTCCTTGAGTTGTTCTCGGCTCTGCTCAATTTTGAAACGAGCGTTATCTGCTGCTCTCTGACTGGCAGACTGATCTCCTGTGCTGCTCTGTGCTTTGCTCATCATTGGTGATGTAGGAGAAAAAGCTGGAGAGCCCAATACTTTTTTGCTTTTGGTGTCAAAGATGAGGGATTGGTCATCCAGTTTCTTCAGTTTCTTGATGAGCTCTGCTTCTTTCTTGTCATCCCAATTTTCACCAGGTTTATATGTGGCCAGTTCTTCACAGATGTTAATACCCAGCTCACAAAGTTTCAGAGCATCCTCCTGAAGTTTGCTCCCTTTCATCTGCATTAAGGCCTCGGAGATTCTTTTGAATTGAGCTTCAGACCAGTTTGTCTTTGTGGATTGTGCTTTCTGATCATACAGGTCCTGCCAGGCTATTTTCCCTTCCTTCAAATACTGTGTAAGAGTTCCTACAATGGAAAGAATCTCTGCAGACTTACAGCCGACTGAGAGCACATCTACGTTTTCATTTTGCGATTTGCTTTGATGGAATGAGTCTGAGATTGTTTCTACTGAATCGCTGATTGTTTTTACTGGAGTACTTGCCATGTTAGCGACTCCATTAACAATTCCTGTCACTGCCTTTGAAAGTCCTTCAACCACATCCATTCCAATCATTTCCCATCCGGAGGGAAGAGAGTCCATTGCTTTCTTGTAGCTATCTTGTGCTTCATTTATTTCCTTTTCCATGGCCTCCATTGCTTTCTTGGACTGTTCTTTAAGCTCAGTGGCAGTCTTCTCCCGTATTTCATTTTCCTTAATCTTCATCTTCACCTTCTCCAGCTCTTCTCCATGAAAGCGTTCAGCATTGACACAGGCCGCCAGTAGTTCCTGGATTAAGTTGATGACATCTGTGTACTTCTTTTCAACACTGCCTGACAGTGTCACACATTCATCTGCAATGGTGCGAATGTTTTCCAGCTGATTTGGCAGGAGCTTGCCAATAACTTCATCAGGTGCATTGAAAAGGAGCTTGACTGCTGCCTTCATGTAATCAGGAACTGTGGCTGTGTGAAGGCGGATCTGATCCATATTCTTGTGGGCCTCATTGAATGCATGCCAGCCTGAGTTACAGATTTGCATGAGGCAGGCCCTGAACGAGTCTGGGTATTGTATGTACTTGTAGCCCTTCTCTGGGGGGTTCTTGTTGATGGAGAAGTCATCAGATGAGGAGATGAAGACGAGCTCCCCCATGATGGCGATGGAGAGGGGGGCAGGAGTCAGGTACTCTTCCCAGTTTGCATTAGGCTGCATCAGCATCTTGGTGGTCTCTCGCATATCTGCTGCAGTGGTGAGACCCTGAGTGGCCTTAGCAATTTCCATGGTGTGTGCTGTTCAACGAAGCAGATAAAGAAGATGTCATGCAAGTGCTTTGACAAAATACAAACAAATGCAAAATACAATTTCTATTACTAATACAAGCCTGAACTCATAGATATTATACTTGTGGTTAGCCCATCAATGAGGTACCCATATCATGACATGAAGTTGCATGCAACAAATGAATTTAATTTGGTGGGAAATGTCTTGGATCACAGCCAATGAGAACCTCCTGAACGAAGTTGGTGTTCTAATCCAATAGATTCCAAGCCAACTGGCTTTGGGAAGACAGAAATTTCTAAAATATGACTTAAACTTACAACTAAATTCATGTAATGACTAAAACTAAATTGAAAATAGCTGCCAAAATTAACACAGGTAGCAGCCTGCCTGACCACATGATAATTATCAGCATGCAAGTACATATTGTTCCGATGATGTGTGGAAGTTTGCTCATTTTCTTCACTAGTCGGGGCTGAGAAGAAACTTCAAGTGAAGTGGTAACAGCAGTTTAGTTATAGATAGATAGACGGATGGACGGACGGACAGACACTTTATTTATCCCGAAGGATTAAATAATAGAATTACTTAAACCATGGCATAACACAGGAGTTACGTTTATCTCAGTAAATACATTTTGAGCTGAGTGTGGGCACAAAGTTGAGGGAGAAATGGGAAAAGAAAACCAAACACTAAAGGCTCAGGTGTAGTCGATAGTGACGTGGTAAAGGCGTGAAAAAAGTCGCTAGTGCGCGACGTCTTCCCTGGCATACTACCGCGAGGTGCCGCATGTAGCTCAATGGGCGCCTTGCCGCGTGGTCTCAATTTTTGGAAGGTACGCGACAGCCCCCGCGCTTGGCCGCGCAACACAATTTTCGTCACCAGGCAGCAAGCGCTCGCCACTACCCGCTCACCACTGCCCGACTGTACCTGGACCTTAAGATGCTGCTGGATATGGGAAGTATGACAGCTATAGTGCTAGCTCCAGTGCTGTCCTTTCTCCATTAGACTCAGGGGAAGAGGATAGCAAAGTTTGGCTTGATGCCATATTTGATTTAGTTGCCGTACCAGACACCCCTAAAAATCCTTTGAGTAAGAAAACAAAGTGCTAAAGGAAGTGGTACACTCATGTGTAATGTAAAAATGATATATGTTTTTTATTAACCCTGCTAATAAATCCTTGGAATGTGTGGTTTTACAGGCTAAATGTTTTCTTCACGATTAAAAAATGCAAAAACAACATCCTTCTCTGTCTTTTCTAAGGTTGCCTTTAGATCTCTCCGTAGTTAGAAATAACAACAAGATGAACAAAGATAGACTCAAGATAGTCATGTTTCCTGCAGTCTTGAGGAGATGACTCCTCTTGTGTGACTATGTGTGTCTGTGAATCTAGCCCTGGGCTGTGAAGGCAGAAATCAGACATCAGGGAGTGTTAGAGAGACAGTGTGTGTGATGATGATGATGATGATGATGATGATGATGATGATGACTCTTACCTGTTGAGGTGTCAGCAGTCACAGCAGCTCTGAGCTCAGTCTGTCCTGTTAAGTTTCACCTTCTCTGAGACAATTCTCTGAAATCATGTAACCACAGCAGCCAATCAGCAGCAGAGACTGTAAACACTCAGCAGCAGTGTGTGATAACGTGTCTCAACCAATCAGAAAGAAGCTCCTGACACTTCCTCATTCCACTGGGCCCATAATAACCACTGGGCCCATAATAACCTTTGAGCACACTGTAAGCTGAGCAGCCTTGTGCTCCTCCTCTTGGCGTGTTGAGGTTCCACACTGTGACATCAGAGAGCCAGACAGGAGGGAGCTGCAGGAGCTCCTCTGTTTATTTGATTGATTGTTTACTGAAAATGAATCATTCACAAAACATCAACACACAAACCACAACGAACACGCCTCAACCTACAGTGCACATTTAACATTTAACATGAAGACAGTGAAAACAAATAAAGCAAATTCATAGTTCTGCACTCTTTCTCTCGGGGTCCTCGAATATTTTCATCTTTCATATGCTGTGAGGAGACTTTGCATGTTTATTCCCATTAGTATCACAGCACTGAGCTGATCGTCCATAAGAGTCTTTTTAAAAACAGAAAAAGGGCCTTTGTCTTCCTCCATTTGGATGTGTG